>NC_066597.1:1860000-1897500 GCF_905475345.1 Vespula vulgaris | reverse complement strand
TTTTTGTTTGACAAAACACAGAAGAGAAGCTTTTTAAATGCGACGGTGTACAAAACAAGGGACAAGAAAGAAGAACAAAAAATAACAAGAAAATAATATATATATATATAAAAAAAGAAAAAAAAAAGGAACTTGGGAAATTTACTGCAACTTACGGATTTCAAGAAGGCACCCCTACTGTTCTTGTAGACCGAACTCGGTTGAGACTTGCTTCCATGCTTATGCAGCATGTTTAATCCTCGGTCGACGCTCATTCATAAAAATCGTACGGTCTTTGTAGACCGCCTGAGGATTTCCCTCTCCGTATCTTCGATTCACTTCCTCGAAAGTGTCACACAGTTCGCACAGCTGTGAGTGAAAATTGACATGTATACGCGTACGCGTGCGCCCGTGTTTTCTTTTGACCTAAATTTTCGTCGATCGATAAAAAGAAACGCGTCAATTGATTAAACATTATTTTTGACATTCGTCGATCCTTCTTAACCGTTGCACGTTAAATAAAAAAAAAAGAAAAAAAACAGAGAGAGAGAGAGAGAGAGAGAGAGAGAGAGAGAGAGAAGGAGACAGAACAAGGAACGAACGAAAAAGAAAAAAACAAAAGGGAAAAGAAAAAAAAATATATAAATATATATATATATCTATTAAAACACAATTTCGAATTTGAATATTTTGTGAGAAAACGTCAAAGATCTCTCTCAACGTTTTCTTCTTATCATCTTCTTCGCATTATCAATCTTAAATATAATTGATAAGAAAGCTCCTTATCTATCGGGAGTTCCGGTTTAACTAGTTAACTATATATTATCACAAACGCTCGATAATAAGTAAGTGAGAGGATACTCTTCTTTTTCTTCGATCTAAGTATCGCGAAGATATCGGATTTGTTTTATTGCCGGCGAAGGAACGCGAGAAGTGTTGACCAACAGATCGAGCAAGGTCGATGATATCGTGTCTGGCTTACAACAATACCGTGAACGTAACAGCTGTTAAAATATTCCCGCCAATTCGTCGAGACGCGCATGCTTCAAACGCGTGAACAATGCTCGTTTGAAAAAAAAAAAAGAAGAAGAAGAAGATACTGAATAATTAATTGCATCGAAACAATGTGGCCTAATCTTTAAGCATTAATAATAATAATAATAATAATAATAATAATGATAATAATAATAATAATAATAATAATAAAAAACAACGACATAAAGACGATCACGACGATCATTAAATAATGAAAACTTTATATAAATATTAATTGGAAATGAAATATTTTGTAGAAAGAATTATAAATAACGAACGATTTCATTTCGACGAATCAAAATACTTCTCATACCGATTTATCAAGAAATTTCTTATTAGCAATATCTTCTCTGATAATAAACTTCACAGAAAAGATTTCGGTATCTGTCTTGAAACATTATTTACAATGCTGATAGGAAGGAGGGCACGGCAATACGAATATTTCATCTCGAATTCGTTGAAAAATCAATCGACGTGTTGCGATTCGATCAATGAAAATGGAAAAAATGTAAGAAGAATAAGGAAAAGAAAAAGAAGGAGAGAAGAAAAAAGAATACAAAACAAAAAAAAAGGGAGATAGAAACATTCATTTCCTTCCGGAAATCACGTATCGAGTCTCCGTAAACGGACTCCATGCATGTTCGTCGCACGTGCATCGAGTTACTGCATGCTCGCTTGAACGATCAACGATTGTTATTTACATGCTCGTTTGACGTATAACACAATTCACATACACATGTCCATCGGGTTTTGATTCCATATTGGCGCGTTTGAGGAAAATGAAAAAAAAATAATAAAAAAATAAAGAAAAAGAAAGATAGAAAATGGAGTAGAAAAAATAAAAAAAAGAGACAACAACAACAACAACAAAAATACGGCGAAGGATCGAAGAAATTTATTAGCGTGAAAATTAACGCGAAGAACAATTTTCATCGACGAACTCTTTCTCCCTTTTTCTTCCTCCTCTTCTGTTTCTTTCCAATTCTTCTTCATTTTCCTCTTTCTTTTTCATAAAAGTCAAACTATGCGTACATTCGAGGGGAAAAGAGAGAGAGAAAGAAAGCAAGGAAAAAAAAGGAACAATTAGCTAAGGAGAATATCACGTACGTAAACAACACCCACCTACGATGGAATAAAATGAAAAAAAAAAAAATGGAAAGAAAAAAAGAAGAAGAAGAAGAAGAAGAAGAAGAAGAGAGAAAAAAGAAACACGAACCGACGAACGACGTTAAGATAAGACAAGTTTCACTTGTGCACTCACTTCTTTTTATCGTTCGCTATCTCGTAGTGTAGTTGATTGTGCCGGTTTTCACGAGAGCGAACGATATATATATATATATATATATATATATATATATATATATATATATATATAGAGATAGATAGATAGATATATAGATAGATCGATCGATCGAATCGAATCGAATCGATCTTTCGATGTGTCGTCAACGAGGAGAACGCGTTTACTGACTATCAGAACGACGCGACGTGAGCCGTCTTTTGCTGGTCGACCTGCTTACTATCAAACAGGTGGAGGTGGTGGAGGTGGTGGTAGTGGTGGTGGTGGTGGTGGTGGTGGTGGTGGTGGTGGTGGTGGTGGTGGTGGTGGTGGTGGTGGTGATGTTAGTAGTAGGAGTAGGAGAAGTACGTTTACGATTCGAGTAAGAGGAAGGTGCCGTCTATCTCGATAAGTAATGGTGGAGGGGAGACTAACATCGAATGTGTTAAAGATGAAGATGAAGATGGAGATGGGAGGTATAGTAGAGATATAGAGGTGGTGAGAAGAGAGGGGAAGTATGGAGAGAAGGAGGAGAAGGAGGTGGGTCAATTCTAAATCTTCCAAGAATCGAATGATTCATCGCAAAAAGGTGAGACAGAAATGTGTGTTCTATACGCACGATAATCCGCACACGTTACCTGTTTACCGAAACGAAATGATATCTATAACGTGGGTGGACATGCGTCTACTAAGAAATTCTTTTTCTTAGATGATTTAAAGACTTCCATAATTGTCCTTCTTCTTCTTAATTCCTAATAACGATTATCGATTCTTTTTATTTTACTTTTTTTTTTCTCATTCTTCTTTACCTTTTTCTTAATATTTCCAACTTATCGAATTCCAATAATTCCATTTACTTCTCTCTCGTTTAATAAGTAATGTGATAAATTTATAATTGAACTGTTATTAAAATATATATATATATATATATATATATATATGTGTGTTGATTGTATATAACTATTGTACAAAATTATTATCGATTGTTATATGAAATATGATATTAAAATTGATTAATGAAATTTATTTCTTGTAAATTTGTAATTCCAATTACTCTTGATAATAAGACTATTATTATTATTATCGTTGTTGTTGTTGTTGTTGTTATATCAGAGGATGAAAAAGTGTACGAACGTATTGCACGAATCTCTCGTCCATTCCAAGAGTCCATTCAATCGTTGAGATCCATTCTCGTTTCTTATTGGACAGAAACGAGTAGTCACTGGTCCATTCACTTCACCGATGACGTAAGTTCGAGCGTACTACGCGTACGGACTCGTGTAAGTCGCTGCAGGGCCGTCATCGCTAACTCTCTGATTCTGAATTGACCGGACTATGTATGTTTTATATAACTATGTATCTATGTGTATGTACGTATGTATGAATATATCAGAGAAGAGACACGTGCAATTTGCGATAACTAATTTAACATCTTTCTTTCCTTTTCTCTCTCTCTCTTTCTTTCTCTCTCTTTTAATAAACGTTTACCAGGAACATAGTAAGATGTCAAAGACTTACGTTAAGATTTATTTATGGTTACGCGAGCTTTTTATCGTTGATGATGACAATTATGACGATGACGATGACGAGATAAAAAGAAGCATGTCTTTCATAAAGATATCGCTTATATGTATATATATATATATTTTTCTTTATCATCTTACGTATATCTATTTATAAATTGCGATTTATCTTAAGATTCTTTCTGTCTCTCTCTCTCTCTCTCTCTCTCTCTCTCTCTCTCTCTTGACAATTTTATATATAAATTGGTATAAAACGTTGGATTAGAGAAAAATGATTTCTATAGATATATATTTTATATATTTATATATATATATATAAATGTATGTATATATATATGTGTGTATATATGTATAAACGTACATATTTACATATGTACAGTATAAGTGTAAGAAAATGATGTAAAAAAGGGAAAAAAAGAAATTCGATCATTAGCAAAGCGCGTGAAATGATAACCCTTCGTGGAAATAACGAAGAAAACCCTGAACTTGGACTTTTAAGTATGTGTGTGTTACTCAACTCGCGTAACTCGGCCGACTATGAGTCACTTCCGAGTCAAGGATGTCACGATTTCTCACGAATGCTCGGAACTCATAACTCTCTTCGACGAATCAACGAGACTTTTCGATATATTATGTATTTCTTTTTATTTATTTTTTTTCTTTTTATTTATTTATTTATTTATTTATTTATTTATTAATCTGTTTTTTTTTGACATTACACCATGTGATTTTGCGATAGAAAAGTGTATTAAAAAAATATATATATAAATTTTTGTTATTGAATTTCTTTTTTTTTTTTTTTTTTTTTAATATTATTCAAAAAAATCTATTTTCCACTCTAATTATACACACACGTATATATACATATATATAAATACTTAAGATCGCAAAAAGGTTGCCTCAATCGAATCGAATATTTCGCATAGCGTTTGGTTCGTCGAACCCCATAAGACTCTCATAAGAGCAGGAGGTTCCTCTATTAGGATGCCTGGCATAACTTCTTTGAAGTTTCTATAAATGGATACTAACTTCCCTTCTCTTTATGTTTCGTACTTGTCTCGGAACGACTTTCGTTGATTAAAAAAAATAAAGAAAAAAAAAAAAAAAAGAAAAAAAAAATAAAAAAAGATATAAAAGAAAAGTAAAACAAAAATAAATACACGTGTATGCATGACGTATAGAGTTATACATAAGTATTTATTTATAATTTCTTTTTTTTTTTTCACAAAGAGAAATAGAATTCTAACGATCATTATATATTCTTTATTGGAAAATAAAATCGAGTCGTGAGTCCATTGAAATTAACTACAAACGGAATATCTTCTTAGCTGCTTATCGAAAGCTCTCAAGAGTTTAAATTAACCATTGCACGTCATTGCAAACTTGAAAGTATACCGACTACTTTTAATAACTGCATGATAATTCGTTGTACCTATTTATAAATCGAGATGCATCGGTGAAGTCAATCCGGCCTTTCGATTGCATCAAAAGACAATTGCAACGAAAATAGCGAAGGGAAAAGAAAAATAAAAAGAAGTGAAAAGTAAAAAAGAAAAAGAAGATAAAAACGTTACTATAAAAGTCTTGCTTCAATTTAGAATGCTTTCAATAGTAAATAAATAAATAAATAAATATATATATATATATATATATATATATATACACGTATCTTGTAAAAAGTAGTTTCATTTAACACGATCAACAATGACTTTCACAACTGCTATAATAAATAATTTATATCAACGATTACTCGATACATATATCGATTCTTTGGTATCCATTAACGCACTTTACAGTCAGTTTTATTATCTTGTAAACTGCGAAGCTATGCTAAATAGTCCCGATTCATTCTGTTTCGTTGCAGACGAAAGAACGATAAAATTGTACTTGCGCATGCATAATATTGCGAGAGAGGATGTACACGTGAAAGGACTGTTGAAAGGATTCCTCAAGAAAATACGATCGATCGGTTCAATGATCGTGTATGTACGTTTAAGATTATCGAGAGTATATACATGACAAATCAATTAAAGTACTAACGTGGATTTTAATATATCTTGAGTGTTAATAAAATAATTGATGATATATAAGTGTATATGTATATGTGTTTGAGTGTTTGTGTGTGTTTATGCATATACATATAATGGTAAGAAATGATTATCTTATCTCAGATTGGATGATGTCATGTGTGAGTATAATAGATACAATATGATCGATTAAAATGATCGAGTATATATATATGTGTGTATCATCTAAATCTCTTAGTTAATTTCACGAGAAACGAGTTATACCGTGTATCCTTTTTTGGGTAAGAATCGTTTCTAGGCTTACATATTATACATACGTCATATATGTATATACGTATACACATATACATGGACTTGAGTAAACAAGAAAAGTCACATGCTTGTTACTCTTTCACACGAGCTCGGAGACGTTTGAAATATGATTCATGCATTCTTATCGAGTCACGAATGCATGCATGTGCTTCTCCTCCTCTCTACGAAACGTGATAAAAAGACATAACTTTGTTTGGCAAAAGGATTATTCCGATTTCTTTTTTCTATTTTTTCTTTTCCGTGATAAGTTCTCACTATTTTTTTCTTTTTATTGCAATAGTATAACATGTATCACCGTTATAATAATTATAATAATTATCATTATCACTGTTATCAATGAACGATTATTACTATCAATGTATAGTATTAATTATTGTTTCGTTGAAATTTAATGAAAAAAAAATTTAATGAAATAAATAAATTGATGCTCAATCTGTCTATGAAATAAGAGATATTTTATTTGAGAACTATTTGCATAGATGAGATCAGTAATTGTTGTTAATCGCAATAACCAGTTAGGTTATAAATTTTCAAACTAACAGATAAGAGGAAGTATGACGATTCCGATGAATCATGCGTCTCTTCTCCGAAGATATGTAATTTTCTTCTTCGCTACAACTCCGTTAATAAGTTGCACGCTCGCGTGCATTCCTCTGAGGATTGGAGGAATGAATGAATCATCGAGCCGATAAGACACGCGATTGGTTGGGAGCAATCGTTTATTATATACCGTACACGTATATTTGGCATTTCTTTTTCATAAAAGTAAAAAAAAAAAAAAAAGAAAGAAAAAAAGAAATAAAGAAAATCAACTGGACGAAATTTTCGATAAAATAAATTACTCGATTGCTATTATTCATTGAAAAGTATCTTGGTGTAATTATTATCAAAATCTTCTTTTTCTTATTTAACTCGTTTAATTAAAAAATGAAAGAGAGAGAGAGAGAGAGAGAGAGAGAGAGAGAGAGAGAGAGAGAGAAGAATCGTTTGCAACCTTGAATCTTTTACTTCTTCTTTTCAATCGTCTACTACTCTCTCGTACACGCGCGTACTCGTGGCAGTGTACGACAAAACGCGAATGAATGAGCGAACAAATGAATGAACACGTAGTGAATCATTTGCGGAGGAAGTTCAAGGTTACGTTGTATGCAGAGACACGTGAGTCTCTCTATAGTATTATGCGTTATCAAGAAGCCGCTAAAATCATGTCACTTCCTTTTTTTTTCTCGCTATGTAAGTTGGGTAGTATACCCGAGGAAGCTTGAAATAACCGCATGATTAAGTTAACAAACAAATTTATATATATATATATATATATATATATATATATATACAACCCACATATATATGTATATGTATATAAAACCACAAACATACCACAAGATTATTTTTAAATTATTAAATTAGATTAAACAAGAAAAGATATATATATATTTTTTAATATATAACTGTGGTGAAGATGACTAAGAGGAAAGTCAAAAATATATATATAGCGTGTGTGTGTGTGTGTAAGTGTCTATACGATATACATAATTAACTCCAATACATGTCCGAAATTGGTTAAATAAATTCGAGAAACGTTTCAGCGTGCGAGACATGGCGGAGGCGAGAAAAAGGAAAGTCGGGCTCTTTCGTGACTGGAATTCCTTCGTGATTCCTTTGTGACTCATCCCGTTCACCCACCAAAGGGGCCAAACCCTGCTAACAACACGTATTATGAGAACGTCTTTTTACTCTTCTTCTTCTTCTTCTTTTTTTTATTTTTTTTACTCTCTCTCTTTCTCTCTCTCTCTCTCTTGAAAGTCTCTTCGTGACCCTTTGAAATTCTTTGAGAAAAGAATTATAAGATTGTTGTTGTTATTATTAATATTCGTAATAAGAGTATCAGACGAAAAAGAGAGAGAGAGAGAGAGAGAGAGAGAGAATGCAAAGTTGTTTAAAAAAACTACAAACAATTTAGATTTAAAACGTTCAGTCTTTGATGTAGACTTTATTTTCTTATAGGGAGTGAACTCACAAGTAGTTCTCCTAAGTGATTTTTAAAAATCCATTTCAGTTTTCTACGAAATCTTTTAAGTTATATATATATATTTTTTTCTTTTTTTTAAACCGGAAGATTCCACGCATTGATTCAATCTCCGTAGAATATAAAAGATAATAAAAAATATTTCTTCTATAAATATAAAAAAAAAAGAAGAAGAAGAGTAGGAAAATATCTTTATCGATATCTTTAAAATTATTAGAGAGAAACGAATTTTGAATTGTATTGGATAATTATTCATTTTTAAATTAATGAGCGAACGAGGCAAAAAAAATATATATATTTATATATATACATACACGTATGATGATATTTAAAACAATAAACGTATACGAATATATAAAAGGAGAGATAAAGAAAAAAAAGTAGAAAGAACATTTTTGAGTTTTGTTAAGGAGAATGAAATGATCGAAAAATTTTTGGAAAAGAAGAAGACACAGGACGGAGGACGATTTTACCCTAAAAAAAATCTTTCTACCTGCGTTGTAGCCTTTCTTTATCTTTATCTCTCTCTCTCTCTCTCTTTCTTTCTCCGGTAGGTTCGAGCATGATTCAAATGGAAATTCGAGTCTACTCGTTCTCGGAGAATTCACATACGAAAAAACAGAAGTTCGAGCTCGTTTAAAAATGATTTGCGATCGTTCGTGTCTCATCTTATTATAATATGAAAAGATATTGTGAGCTACGTTTGTTGGGCATCTAAAAAAATATTAAAGCAAAAAAGAAAAGGAAGAAAACAAAAAAAAAAAGGAAGAAATAAAGAAAAAGAAACGAGCTTTCAATTAAAATCGTTATATCGAATGAAACGATGAAATGTTTTTTGTTAATGAAAAAATCAAAAAAAAAAAAAAATTATATTATTATCGTTAGATCTCGTCTTTCATTTTCTTTATTGATATCGTTTCGCAAATGTTTGGAAAATTCGACGCGATCGATACAATAATATTTATAGTTATTATCGAGAAATGTATAAATGTAATAGACGTGATTGAAGATGTAAAAAAACTTTGGACGGTGGGTATTAATTAAAACATTACCATATATAGAAACATTATTTTCATGAATAATATTCAATGAAACCTGATTATAAGATATAACAATAAAATTTCTTTTGGAAAATTAATCGAGCAATTACAGATAATTGTTTTCTTCAAAATTTAATTGATTAGAAAGGGACGCATTTACTTTCTTTTCTCTCTCTCTCTCCTTCTCTCCATTTCGTTATATAAGAGAGATCTTAATTACGTTTGGTCATGCAAAAGAAAGATTAGAAAAATATATAGAAAAAAAAAGGTACAGAAAGACACGAAAGAAAATTATTCCGTAGGTGTAACTAATCAAGAATGGCGCCACTTGAGGAGCCTATCTCAACCTGCGGTTCTCGAGAGTAACCGATAAAAGTATTTGCGGAAGAAACGCAAAAGGATTTGACGAGAAAGAGGAAAAAAGGAAAAGAGAAAAAGCAAAAAAAGAGAAAGAGAGAGAAAGAGAGAGAGAGAGAGAGAGAGAGAGAGGAAAGTGTGTGGTGAGAAGAAACGAGATCTGTAAACTACGATGTAAATGACCGCCGTCACGCTCGATTACGTCACTTATCCTGATACCTATATATATTATTATATCTATACATATGTACATAGCTAACTACATATATTATATATGTGTGTACGTAATATATATATATATACATATATATATACATACATCTGTGTACGTACACATGCGAATGCACTTTTGCAAGGAAACGAATGGTGAATGCGTAATACGATACTCGGGGTAAAATTGCTAACGTCATTTGTCGACGACGATGTTAAGAAATTCCAACTAAACGGAAATACGATTTCCGTTGGATTAGAAATAAAAAAAAAGAAAGAAGGAAAAAAAAACAGAAGGAAAAAAAATAATCGATCATATCGACCATATATAAGCACGTTCAAAAGGTGAAATCGATTAATGTTAATTTTGTTCTATAAGATCTTTACATATGTATGTATGTATGAGTCTGTCAGTCTTTTTTTTAACACGTTTCTTCTTCTTCCTTTCCTCCTTTTTTTTTCAAATTTAAATTTTCTTGTATAGGATACAAGTAGAAAAAGAAATACAAACTTCAAAATCTAAATTACGTAAGATGATATTCATTTTTATCGATCATTTTCTTGATTAATCGTTTAATTAATCGTTGATAGTTAAACGGAAGGAAGAAAAACTGATGGATAGTCTAATCCTAAAGGAGTCTTAAAAGTAACCTAATCGTTTTAATGCTACTCAGGCATGCGGAAACGCAATGGCGCCGGAAGTGGACGATTCAGTACTTTGTTACTCTCTAACGTTTTAATTCGATTTATATGTATATATACATATGTGTGTGGTTATATAAATAATCACATTATCGTATCATACGTGTTTCTATCTCTTAAATAACTTTTATCATTATTATTATTTTTCTTATCTTTCTTTTCTTTTCTTTTTTTCTTTTTTAAACGATTCTCACGTTAAACACAAACTCGACTCGTTCGTATACATATAAGTTTTTCCGCTTGTCGTCGATCGCAAAATTATTCCCACGGCGTTTGCTTTTCTTCGTCTTTATTTATTTTTCGTTTTTTCCTTTCTTTTCTCTTCTCTTTTTTTTTCTTTTTTTTTTTATTTTTCGTTCACTTTCATTTTCATTTTTACAAGGTAAAAGCCGGTTAAGAAACGACCGACCATCGTAGTACGGTATTATGTATACGAAGTGGCAGCTACTTCTTCTTCTTCTTCTTCTTTTTTTCTTTTTCTTCGTCTTCTTCTTCTCTTCTTCTTCGTCTTCATCTTTAACTTCTCTCGTAAGAAGCAAATACTGGACTGGCCGGTAGTAGTTTCGAGCATCCACTAATACTTTTACGAGTATTTGCGTTGTGTTTTCGAGACGCACCAAGTGCGAAAGTACTTTGAGCTTAGAATGGCTTTTCTTTTTCTTTATCTTTCTCTCTCCGTCTTTTTTTTTCTTCACCATTGGTCTTCTTCAAGGCATCTTCTTTTTTTCCCCTCTTTCTATGGAAAAGGGAAAGGAAGAGGGAGAGAAGATCGATGTAAAAAAAATAATTACAATATTTTGCTTACGAAGTTTTGACCGAACGACGGGATTAAAGGATATGACTCTTATTTTTCTTTTTTTTTCTATTTTTTTTTTCGTGCTCTTAGTTTAAAAAAAGTCTTTGAACTTCCTTCGAAAAAGAGAAGAAGAAGAAGAAAAAAAATAGAAATAAGAAAGATGCGCTAATTTATAAATATATACATCCGTTATAGTTCGTGTATTAGCGGCCGAGTCGAGTGTGTTGTTTACGTTGAAAGATATCGTAAAAAGATCATGAAAAGTGAAGGAGAAGATGAAGAAGAGATCAGATTCTTTTTCTTCTTTTTTTTTTTGCAAATTCTTTTCTCCCCCTCTTTCTCTCTGTCTCTCTTTTTTATTTTTCTTAAATAACAAATTACGTTATTTTCAGACGTAATTACCATGAAAGAGAACAAATTTGTTTAAAGCTTATTTTGAGAGACGTGTACACAACTAAGATATATGTATGTCCATCGACAAAATATGGTTGATGGGATCGTGTAGAAGAATTAAAAAAAAGAAAAAAAAGAAAAAGAAAAAATACAAAAGAAAAGAAAAGAAAAGAAAAGAAAAGAAAAGAAAAAGTAAAAGACGAAAGAAAAAAGGCAGAGTAAGCTAAAAGAGTGCTTTTGCTTTTAGTATAGAATACTCAATGACTGCATATATCTACATATTAAATCGTCATAAAATATTATCCGACCGAAGTCGAACAGATACTAAATAGTTAAATAAATTGTTTCGTTGTTGTTCTTTCTTTTTTTTTCTCTCTCCGTTCCCCTCTTTCCTTTTTTACGTTATATCCCTGCTGCGATAAAAAAGATAATATATACTACTTGTGCAAAAGAAAAAAAAAAAAAAAAAAAAACAGGAAAAGAAACAAGAAAAGAAAGAAAGAAAGAAAGAAAGAAAGAAAAAAAGAATATGTTAGAGTCAAACGCAATTCAAACGCAACTAGATAAAACTTTTAGACATTAATAGATTAATATCTATAATGGAGGAACAACAACATAATCGCGATAATCGGTAGGCCACGGTCAAAAGTTAAAACAAGAGACACGGTCCACTCGTAATCGTTGTTAATAATTGCTATTATAAAAGAGCAAGGACAAAAAAATGACGTTTAATTATCGCTTTTTATACCTAGAAATATCGCGCGGTTCTTTCTGTCGGCATATTTCCAGCCGCGGTCGTACAGCTTAAAACACACGTTACGCCTTGGTGATGAGAATTTATAGAGGAAATCGCTAATTGAACTGCTCGTAAATCGTTACGAAATGTGACATATTCGTCCATCCGGTCGTATATACACCACTTTATTATATTATACACCGGCATAGAAAAAGAAAAGAGAGGGAAGAAGAAGAGGAAGGAGAAGAAAAAACAACCAAAAGGAATCAAAAAAAAAAAAAAAGATAATAGAAACGAAATAAAAAATAATAAAACGAAAAAAAAAAAAAAGAAACGTCTTCGAAGGAAATCTTAGCGAGAGAAAACGAAAAAGAAAGAAAGAGAATAAAACCGGGCAACTTTATTTGTCTCCCAATTAAGAGATATTTCAAAAAGATATGCCGATTGTTTCGGACGATAGTCCCGAGCCAAAAAAAAAGAACAGAAATAAAAAAAGAAACAAGAATCTCGTTAACGCTTTATAGTAATTAAAAAAGATTTTCTTATTGTTCCTTGCGATTAATGATAGGTACTTTATAAGATTAAGAAGATGATAATATAATTCACGTGTCTGTGTGTGTGTGTATGTTATATAAAAAATTTACAAAAAAGAAAGATGCTTATCCTGAATGAGGTCGAAGGTCAATTACTTATACCACGTGTCTTCCTTTGCATCTCTCTCTGTCTCTCTCTTTCTCTCTCTTTTTTTTTTTTTTAAATCTCGTATATACAAAAAATCAACAGACAAAAAGAATTAAGAAAAAATAAGGAAAAGGGAAAAAAGAAAAATACACCGAGATAAATAAGAGAAAAACGTGCAATACTAATTATCGACTTAACGAGAATTCGCTGGAAGGAGAATCGTCTACAAACTAAGTCTATTAAAACATGATCGATTTTCTTACTCGACAAGGTCATCCACGAGCTTCTTCGTTATCTCCTTCTCTTTCTCTCTCTCTCTCTCTGTTGCCATTAATTATAATTACACTTCTTCCTTGCGATCGTCGAATTCCATGAGGGGAAAAAAATAAGAAGAAGAAGAAAAAAAAAGGAACGAAAAAAATGTGAAACAGCGCGAGCTCTATTAATATTTATGTTAGAATTGATTATGATTACGTAGAACTCGCAATTAATAAGAATTATCGATTTTAGTCGATCGGAAAATTCTCGTACGAAACGTTTGACAAATGGACGTTAAAAAAGAAATAGAAAAAATGAAGAAAATTCATCTTCTTTCTCTCTTTTTTTTTTTTTTTTTGACAACGAGCGTATCTGTATAAAAATTAGCAAAAAAAAAAAAAAGAAAAATATAAAAATTGATCAAGCCGAAGACGTAGTCGAATAAATTCCGATTTAAATATCCGTCGTTCGTACGGTTGATCTATTGCTTGGAACAAAAATAAATGCATATGTATTTATGTCATATGTATGGATGAAACAAGGGTGGGAGAAAGAGAGAGAGACAGAGAGAAAGAAATATTAGAAAATTCTCTCTTGGAACCGATTTCAAAGTGAACTGAATCGGATGCATTCCAGCCTAGGCCGTTACCTAGATAAAAGCCGGTAACCTATAAAACTGTATCGAGACTAGTGCCAACTTTCTATTGGCTTCCTAGAACTTAAACAGAAGAATATCGAAGGATAAATTATAATAGAACATTTATATAAGGTAATCGAAATAGTTACATGATATTTAGCGTTGTAATAATAATCAATTTTTATTTCTATTTATCTTAGACATTAAATTTATAAATCGTTATTCACGTTCTAAGTAAGGAAAAATCTTTATACTCGTATTACGATACTTTAATATATATGTATATATATATATATATTTGTGTGTGTATGTATAAATATATATAGATATATAATATGGAATGAAAGTTATGCTAGCTGTACAAATCTAATAGTCACAACTGAAAGAGATCGTGCGTATCGCTTCTATGTCAACGGAAATCTGATTCGATGGAACTTAATATATCGAAATTAGATGCCAACGGGGTGTCTAACGTCGAAAGATTTCATGACTTATGGTATCGTATTAACACGTACTTACTTAGATACGAATATGTTTTGTCGTGATTAATCCAAACGACTGCGAACGTCTTTTCTATTAATAATATTGTTGATTTAGGAACAGTTTAATTCTGAATCGAAGAAGCAAGATCGATTGTCGACAAGAACACGATAAGACTATAAGAAATCTTTTTTTTTTTTCACTCCTGTCAAATAATCTGTTAATTCTGTTCTTATTTATCAATTAATAATTTTGTTAATACAAATTTATTTAACAGTATTATTCCTTTCTTTTCTTTTTCGATCATCATTAGTCACGAAATTAAAAAAGAATTTATCGTGCTTATATATATATATATGTATATATGGTTCAATTTTTATTTTGTTTTTTAAACGCAAAAGTCGACTCAGGATAATTAAAGGTATTACGTATGATGCACGAGAAAAAAAGAGTAAGTACTTACTTACTTTCGTTCTCGTTCATAAGTACTAGCAAAGCAAGTTGGTCTCCTCGGCGTCGGACCGGTAATTACTATCATAACTATGTCTCTCGGCCGTCTCAGTCGTGGAAGCATTATAACCACAGATTAAATGCATCCGGTCTAACGTTTTAATGCGTTGCTTTCGTGAAAGTTCGTCACCTATGTCCAACTTGTTCTTTTTTTCTTACAATTTTTTCTAAGCTCGATCTAATAAAAAATGCCTATCCAATATTTATCTTTCCTATCTGATAAAAAAGTTTCCTTGGTTCGACGATTTTTTTCTGATTAAAATAGATCACTAAAATAGAATCGTCCTCTAATTCTAATTTCTAATTATTCGAAGCGTGTCCATTTTATTTGTCGCTACGAATCGGTAATTTATCTTTTTTCTTTTTTTTCTTTTCTTCATATGTAAATGAACAAAATATAGAGGAAGAGAGAAAGAATGAGAATAACAGGGAGAAAGAAAGAGAAACAGAGACAGAAAGAGAGAGAGACAGAGAGACGGAGAGAAAGGAAGAGAGTGAGAGAGAACGTATGTTACGGAGTGTAGAAACGCTGAGAAGAGAGACGCCCACGGAGAGCGGATGCTGGGTCGACAGGGTCACCTCTCCAACAAAATGAATCTTTTATGCTTCGCGCAGACTCGCCTTTACGACGCTCTTCTGACTCCTCGAGAATGTTCCGATTCATTCTTTCGAATGTTCTTTTTTAAGAAAGTGGCTCCTCGAATATCGCTTCGTGGATTAACCTGATAATCTTCGTCATCGATTAACCATCATCTACGATGATCTTTGAGAAAAATTACATTTTTATTATCATCACATTTTTTATCATTATTATCATCATCATCATTATTATTATCTAAACAAGAAAATTATAGATCCATAATCATACATAACCGTACAGAATAGTTTTCTTAAGATTATTTATTTTTTATGGCAATCTTAACGAAATATTATTTTGTAACATGTAATATGTAAATGTCAAGGCCTCTCGTTTTCTCGAAACTTTGCAGTTCGATGTTCCTTTTTCTTTATTTTTATTTTCTTTCTTTTTTTTTTGTTTGTTTTTTATCGTCACGTCGTAAAGTTACAAGCCCTGTAATTTCTGGCAGTCTCTTTCATTCAACGACTCTTTCTTTCTTCTTCGTTCTTTATTCTTTTCTTTCTTTTTTCTCTTCTTCATTTTATTCCAATCAGATTTCCGAACGGAATATTATCGTTGTTATATATTTTCTCGTTAGACATTCCCTTAATTCTTCTTTCTCTTTTCTTATTCGTAAAGATCTTTGTCGAACAGGTCTTTGAAAGAAGCTACGCGTCCATCCACTAACTCTTACAAAGAGCCACACCACATTGATATTAATGCCACTCTATAACCAGCACGGAGCGTCCGTTTAATGATAGTGATCGTGGCACGAGCCACCCTATTATTCATTTCATTATCCAATTCAATGGCGGAGTGCTTTTCTCCCTCCTCCCCCACCTCCATCGTCCCAATCTCTCCCCATTTAGTTCATTTTTAATCTAATCAAACTGTTTATCACGGAAATCGAAAATGGATTTTTTATAAGCTATTTTTTTCTCTTTCTTTTTTAATGTTTTTTTTTCATTAATCTATACACACATATATATATTATATTATAACACACACGTGTGTGTGTGTGTGTAAATATGTGAACACGCACACACGCATATACATATGTGTTCACAAATGATTACACGTTTTATATTCACAATACTAAAGATGTCAACAGCTGTGAAGAATCATGGCGAAGTGCCAAAAAAAGAGAAAAAGAAAAAGAAAGGAGAGAGAAAGAGAGAGAAAGAGAGAAAGGGGAGAAAAAAGAATATACAAGATATATATGCATGTATATGTATTATTTTTCTACTCTTTCATCTCGAACATGAGAACGGTCACGTTCAGGGTCATTCGAAAGACATTTGTCTCTTGTGACCACCGCAATTAAGTCAAACGAACAAACAAACATACGAACAAAAAGAAAACAAAATTAGACAAAAATAATTAAACGCCTTGAGAATATATCGATCCACTTTTTTATTAATGAATTAATCGATCGATTCTTTTTGTTCTTTTCTCGATAAGAATATAGGAGTGCAATTTTTTTTTTATGCGGCAAATCGTTGATTCGATGCAACACATCTCGTATCTCGGTAAACATCGATATAAAGTAAATATAGGAATAGAACTGGCTCTAATCCAATATCCCTTAATACCAGGGAAATGTTTAGTTAAGTTGTTGCGTAAACTAGAATGATTTATTTCGACTCCAAAATTGCATTCGCATCCCATTTTCATTAAGAATAAAATATGAAATTTATTATTACAAGATGAACGTTTAGATATTCGAGTGTTAAATTATGTAAAAACATTGGACTAATCATTTCTAAACGTTTCACTTATGAGTTATGACATTTTGGAAGTTTTATTACTGTTTTAAATCTGTCGAGGGATATAAATTCATTCGTTATTTTCTTATGGAACAATATTTTCTTAAGCAGTTGTTAAAGGATATAATTGCGATTAAGGAGAGTTATCGGTGTAACGGTTCATTTAAAGAGCAAATAACAAAACGCAATGGAACATGATAAGTTTTGGAAGTTTTTCAAGTAGAAAAATAGAGAGAGAGAGAGAGAGAGAGAGATATCCTCTTTCGATAGATGTAAGGAAAACGAAACATAAAAAAAAAAATCAAATAAAAAAAAGCAAAGAAAAATCAAAAAAAGAAACAGTTTAGGAAAAGTTTTAGGAAAAGTATCTGAAATAAAAAGAAAAAAAGAAAAAAATCGTTTATGGAAGTGTTACACGTATTTGTAAACGGATACATATATATTATATATACATATGTACCTATGTAACTACGTTTCGTAAGTAAGTAAAGAAAATTACTATACTCAGACGTCGTAATAATGAAAATGGCGACGGTGGTAGGACCGTTAGAACGATTCTCAGGGATTTCTAAGCGGTAAGAGCTTGAACATATATAGCTGAGAGAGAAAGAGAGAGAGAGAGAGAGAGAAAGAAAGAAAGAAAGAAAGAAAGAAAGAAAGAGTGAGAGAGAGAGAGAGAGAGAGAGAGAGAGAGAGAAAGAGAGTTGAAAGAGTTATGTGGCTTATCGCTAAATCGGGAATGTGCCATAAACGTTGTCGTCCGTGGACGATGTCCATGTGCGGATAATCTTATATCCAAGAGTCAATGCTTTTTACAACGATTTATCTTCTAGCGGTATAGTCGTAAAGGAAGACCATAGTATCCACATATACATATATTTCTTTTTTTTTTATTTTCTTTCACAGGTTGTGGCATTAGAGAAAGATGAAGAACTTCGATTAGTGAATCCGACTAATGCATTTTTATTATTTATTTCTCTCTCTCTCTCTCTCTCTTCTCTTTTTATTTATTTATCTTCATCTTTCTTTTTTTTCTAATCTTTTTTATTACACGTCGCATTTTTATTATTACTTTTTTCTTTTTTTTTTTTGTCCAATGCGAGGGAAGCGATAGACAAGGGGATTTTCCAATCAACGTTCTCTTTCGGTTAAATTAAATTCGGAATTGGCGAAGTTTAAAATGTCACGTGAAACGTTACTCGCATGAATAAATAAATATTTTAATTATTATTCGAAACACGCGTTTAGTTTTTTCTTACCTTCGTATGAAAACCCGAAAAGAAGGTACGTCGTGGCGCTGAATACGACGACATGTTGATCTTGTTGACGACCATGGTCATGGCAATTCAAGAATGAATTCTCCCCTCTCTCTCTCTCTCTTCTTTTTCTTTTTTCTTTCTTTCTATCCTCTTCGCACAGATTCCTTTCTCTCAGATCCACAGGAAAAATAGTCGGGACGAAATCGTTGGTGAAATTTAATCGATCCCACTTTCAAAACGTAGTCCTTCTGGTTAAGTACCTTCTCCTCCGACACCCTCACCGTCCTTTCTCTCTCTCTTTTTTTTTTTTTTTAATATTCAAACTTGCAGTTATCACGCACGTTCCCTTATCACGTTGCACTGGCAACGTTTAAAAATAAACATACGAACCTGAACGTTAATCATACTAACAATACGAATTTAAAGTTCGTTTAGGTGTATATAATATACGTATATATACATATATACATATATATATATATATATATATATATATATCAATAAGAAATGATAGATTTTCGTCACGGTCCGATATTTGTAAACGTAAAAAAAATCATTGAACAATTATCGAAGGGATCAAAGTTGGAAACGATAAACGATAAATCCGTACATGCCGATGAATAACAATATTCGATTGATTTAGCGCGATTATCATACGTTGCCATTTATAAGTCCTGCCACTACTTTATTTTTCTTTTCCTTTTATTCTATCCAACGAATCAATTATAGAACTGTCGAATGATATAAAGATGTCGAAAATACGATGATAACAACAAGAATACCGAACATGCCGACGGACACGCTCCAACTGAGCTAGCACGTACCTTACCTTGCCATTTATAGGCCCCCACCACTTCTCTAAAGAACCAATAGAAACACCGCGCCTCTCAGCGGCGCGCTATACGAAACACAACGTCGAAGGAAGCTTGTTCGATGTAAGTAAGTTATTCCTCGGTCTTTTAGATTGAACGTGACCTTCGAACCCGATGGGACGTGTGTTCGGTTAGTTAAGAATAAGAGAAGGGATAGAACGACGATCATTGGAAGATTCTTAAGCGTCGCGACGCGAGAACTCCATGTGGTAGGGTTAGAAGAGGCTGGAACAGGCAATCTTTGATGCGACTTCTCGACGAATCGTGGTACTTTTCGCAGAACGAACGGATTCTGTTCATCTAAGTAACTAAGTAAGTAAGTAAAGTACAAAGCAATCTCTTATCGTTCATATCGTTACAACGATCGGATTAAATGTCCATCCATTTCTTTCAAACGTAAGACAAGCATTTACGTCGTATAATACAGATATATATATATTTTTTTTTCAGGGACTTACCATCGATTAATGATCGTTGATCTAACGATTAAGTATCATTATGATTTCTTTTTATCTCTTTTTTCTTCTTTTTTTTTTCTATCGGTAAGAAATTGTTCTAAGGAGTAACGGAAGTATCAATGGATAACCATTTAATGATTTCATTCGTACAATCTGTTACACGTTGATTTAGAGCGACAAAAAAGTGTACTTTTAATCGTTCTTCCCAAATTTATTATTTTCTTGATCGTTTCATCTCTTGTAAATACATATTCTCTCTATATATATTATCGCGTTAACGTGTTGATACGTAATAATCATTACATTTTTATTTTTTTGTTATTGAAAGTGATCAAACCATCTTCATCCTTCTCTACTCGCACATCCTCCACTTCCCTCAATCTCTATAATTATTTTCTCAGTCTTCTAATCATTGTGCAACATTAAACAATGATATTTACCGTCGATCAATCTATCCGAGTCGATTATTCACGATTCAGTAGTATATTACGTAAATCTTACGTGGATTTTCCGAATGATTTGAAAAGAAAAATAATCTAACAATGATTTACGATTACTCCCGATTATTTTTGACGTAACAAAGAAGAAGGGTATGTATGGGTTCACGGGGAACTCCCAATTTCTTAGTAAAACTCTTAGAGATGTTAAGGACCAGCCGAGGGTTTGCTTTAACAGCTGTTTCGATAATCCACGGAACGCAGAAAGAAAGACAGAGAGAGAGAGAGAGAGAGAGTGAGTGAGAGAAACATACGTTAAAAGGGGTCAAAGATATGCTTACGTAGAATCCTACGTCGATGTTCTGATTCCTGCGAACTTATGTGAAATTGGAGCGGAAAACAATTTTGTTGATGTTAGCAACACGTGAGTAGTGACTCTTTACGTGTGACGTGTGAACGCGTATGATGAGGAAATAAAAAAAAAAAAAAAGAAAAGAAAGAAAGAAACTGACGCACGGGCCAATAAACGTTAAAGTAACGTGCGTTCATTGAACGAGCTCGAAGGAAAGAGAAAAGAAAAAGAATGAAACTAATGACTCGAACGAAGGTGTCATCGTCCTTACTATTTTCTTTTTCTTTTCTTTTTTCTTTTTTTTTTAATATTCGTTTATACAAATCAACGTTTATACAGATCAACGTTTTTTCTTTTTCAATTTAAATCGATTTATTTGTCTCTATAAAACAAAAAAATAAAATAAGGAAGTAAAAATAGAGAAATGCGACGTGACTAATTTTTCTATGAAAGAGAGAGAGAGAGAGAGATAAAGTAGCGAAAGTAAAAAATCAGCTTCTTCGAAGAGAACAAAACTAAGAAAATGACTCTTAGATTTTTCAAGCGTAGTCATTCGCAATTTTTCTATGAGATATAAATATTGGAAATATAAAAAGAGGAGCAAAAAAAAAAAAAAAAGAAAAAGAAGAATAAATAATTCGTAGTATAACGAAAATAAACGATGAAGCAGACGAATTTTGTTTTCTAGGAAACTGAATTAGAAAATTCGGTCTTTCGCTCTTACTTTGTTCCATTCTTTTAGGACGAAGAAAAAAAGAAAAGCAAAAAAAAAAAGAAAAGAAAACAATAAAAAAATAAAATAAATAAAGAAACAATTTCCAAACCATTCGGTCGGATATTACAAAGAAACGAGACTTAACGCAAGTGAACGAATACTTTGCATTTGAAAAAAAAAAAAAAGAAAAGAAAATGGCGATTATTAAAAACGTATTATTATTCTTTTGCCAATTTATTTTTCTCTCTCCATATCTGCATTTCTTCTCTCCTTTCTGTGGTAGTATCCTATTCGAGATACGAACTTTGACACTGTAAATCAAGGAAGAAAATAGGAGTGGCGATGGGAATCGGACGTCCATGAGCGTCGCGACGCAATTAATTTCGACGAAGCGCGATGATGGAGCCTTCTCCGTTACTATTTGTGACTTTCTCGAGGAAGAAAACGATGCCTTAGAAGAGACAGAATCGGTGGAGAGGAGATACAGTGACAGAGATAGAGACAGAAAGAGAGAGAGAGAGAGAGAGAGAGAGAGAGAGAGAGAGGAAAGAGAAAAAAAAAGGAAAAAGGATTCTTCCAGCTCGAACGCTCTGCTCTTTGGCGACGCACAGTCGCGTGTATATTTATCCAAACCGCCAAACTCTGCACACGAGCTTTTTGCGACAACTACGAACTCGCGATCATTCCTTCTATTTACTTTCTATACTTCCTTCCTTGCTTCAGAACTATTACCGATGACGAAGAGTCGTCGAATTGGAAAGTGTATTTAAAAAAAAGAAAAAGAAAGGAAGAAAAAATGTATTCGTGTTTTTACGAACACATCTTTTTATATTTTTCTCTTTTTTATATTAATTTTGTAACGTGTCCTCTCTTTCTTCCTACGGTTTTTTCTTTTTTTTTGATAATTTTTTAGATAATTAAAATGAAAAAAAAGGGGCAAGAAAGAACGGATCTATTTTAATTTTCACGATCCATGTCTTTTTCTTAATCATAATCTTTCATTATTATTAGTATTGTTGTTGGAGAATATGCGTATCGTTCATTCTTCTTGCGAATTTTTAGAATACGGATCGTATTTAATAGACAGTTAAATTTATAACTTCGCTTAGAGTAAACCAGTTGGATCAAGGACTCGCGTGGCTTTTTGATTGGTCAGTTGAGTTGACAATCGACACGAGGAGGATTAGTATAAAAATGATGGAATGCAATGGCATTGGCGAAAACGTGATAATTTCATTTTACGATTGATTTATTCAAATTGGACATCGACGAAATTTCTTCATAGATATCGCGTTTGGACGGAATCAATTAAATACTGTTGATTTAATGCATCTTAATAATGTATTCGATGCATTTTATATGAGAGTCTTCTCTTCGATTATTTGACGAAGGTATAATGATAACATTTGTAGATAATTGCATTTGCAAAATTAATGGTATCGTATTATATCCCATATTATTTTTATTATTATTATTATTGCTAATATTATTTCATATTACTTTAAAAACTCGCGAAATAATTTACATTAATTAAAAAAAAAAAATTATATCCTATATACGCGCACTGTATTCAAGGAAGGAAATAAATTGCGTAAAAAAAATCAAAAATCAAAAATAGAAATAGTAAAAACAAATAAGAAAAAACGAATTAAAAAATAAAAAAATAAGAGAGAATTGACTCGATGAGACATAAGAAAAGAAAACATCGGTAGCGAAACGATTAAATTGCTCGACGAAGGCGAAAAAAAGAGAGAGAGAGAGAGAGAGAGCGAGAGAGAAAGAGAGTAAGAGAGTGAGAGGATGGAGACACGAAGATCGTTAATGGCACATAATTCACGCGATGAATGCGAATTACTCCCCGTGGCTGTAATTTTCTGCCTTCTTTTTCTTATTCTTACATCTCACGAGCCATCTGTTTACTTATGTAATGCTTGTGCAATAATTACCGATCTTTAAGCAATTTACTGCCTCCGGCGCTACCGAACGATCTTGCAAAGAAACAAAAAGGATTTAACATTCTGGAACTCATTCTCCTTTATCACATATATATAGACAAGTAAATATATATGTTGTTCTTCGATTTATTAAATATCATTATCGGGATATATGTGTGTGTGAAACTGTATATGTTTTTCTTTTTATTACTTTAACATGACCTCTACAAAGAAAAAATTTCAATCCAATTAGAACGAATCATCATGCTGTAATAAGTTAATTAACATAGAGTAGAAAACGATATCGTTAAATTCGAAAGAATTTTCGTAGAATTGATTAATTAGTTAATAGAATTTTCGTAGGTAATGTCATACGAGATTAATTTCTATCCTAATAGCAAAACTTTTAATTGGAAATATCAATTGGATAATCTCTATGCATTCGTATCTTGATCTGATTGATATTTTATCTAAAAAATATCTACAAATTATTACATTTATATACAATATATAAAATAAAAGAAAAAAAAAAGATGATAAATGCGATGTAAATCTAATTTCAAAAAAAAGAAAAAGAAAAAAAGAAATATGAAATATTGTATAAATCATTACAAAAGTATGGATCCAAAAAATATATATATACAATAGTTTCCCCTTTCCCCTCGAGTTTAGACAATAAAATGTAATGTCATACAAATCGAAAGGTTAAAAATATAAATCAAAATGGTCGATTGGCGCGATAATTTAATATATATGCACGGTAGAAGTCTGAAATGGTTAATGGTTTAATTGTTTGGGTCAATCCAAACGATAAAAGATTAGTCACTATCAAGTTTCTGAATGAAAAGGACTATACTTTAAGGAGTTTGCATTTTATTTATTAGCTTCTATTCTATATATATATATACACACACACACATATATATATATGTATGTATGTGCAGATCGACACACATTCGTAGCTTATTCAATTCGATAAAAATGTCTACAGATTTTTAACCTTGGAATAATCATGAGTATTCATTTTCGATGATGTTTTAAACGTGCCACCCACTCGCAATTCTAAGAGTCATAAATTTCATTCTCACATTATTATTATTTTTGTGATCTTATCGATGATGATATCGAGCTAATCGACGAATGTGCACTTACTGCCATGTGTAAAAACGAATCTACACGTCTTTCTGTCCTCCATATATATGTTTCCTTTTTTTTTTTACACCGGCACAGACATACATTTCCTTCGTTCTAAGCTAATAATAAACGTTTTCTTCGTAATATTCTTCCTCCACGTCCTCTTCTGCCGCGTAATAATAATCTTCAATAACCTCCTTTTCCTCTGAGAAATAAATGGCGATCACTTTTTTTACCTCATCTTCGTTCTCAGTGGCATAATAGGGATTGATTCCAGCAAATCCTAAGAAAACTTCTTCGTTTATCTTTCGGATAATAACTATGAAGACCTCTGTCGTTGCTTTCGGTACCTTTTATTTAATAATTTTATAAATAAATAAATAAATATATATATATGATTGTGATGGTATATATATATATATGAACAAAGAAGAACTCGATCGTATCTAACTTTTTTTTTAAACTCTTCAATATTGTCAGCAATCTTTCGTATCAAGAGAGGATCGTCGTACAAAAAGGCACCAAAATATATAACGGCTTCTGAATAACTGTCAACGCTATTTTTCAAATCTTCAAGCTTTTTGGCATGATATTTAAAGGCACAAAAAGGGGCTGGTGGTTTTGGTACTTCGTAATGATGATTCTCGGCCATGTATTCTGGGAATAGTGTTAGGAAAGCGTGTACTTTACTTCTTGCCTAACAATCGAACGTAATTGTTTTTTTTTTTTTTTCAAAAATATAACAATACATCGTATAAAACGAAGAACGTAAGAATGTCAGAAATAAATATGAATACATTAGAGGGTGCCCAAATAGGTGGATCGATTCTATCTGTATCTTCTTCGTCTTCTGGATCAGCCTCGTATTCGTAAAAATATCTTTCCATATATGTACCACTTATCGAATCTCTTGGCATTTTGAACAAATCACCAACAATGGTTTTTCTATGTGATTGAGTCTCTAACAAATCGTGAAAAAAGATTTCAACGTCGTTTATAGCTCTTACAGGACAATTTTCAGGTGGTACATCGTCAAAGCATACGTAAGGATAAGGAACAGGCCAATCTGTTGGCGGTGGTCTAGCTTTCAATCTAATAGCCATACATTTGCCATCGGTCAAGCCTAAAAAAAATAATCGAACGATCGATTATGAATAATAATATTCGAGTTACGCAACAATTGTTCTTTTTTTTAAATCTGATATTCTTTCTTTTTCTTCTTCTTTACGCAACACCTGTTATAAGTTCGTCGTTAATTACGACGTTACTCTCGACGAACATTTTCTTTATACTATCCTCGTCAAGTTGAATCCTTAATTCCTCTTGAACATCGTATAATTGTCGGAGTAGATCACGTACCAATTCCGTATAAGGTAGACATTGCATTTTGATCTTTGGATTCCCTTGACTATCCTTAAATACCCATGGATACATAACAACGATCATCAATTCGCTAAGTTCCAACGTCATTTGTCCCATAAACCTTTCGTATTCTTCCTTCTCCTTAGTCTCTTTCTCTTCTCTCTCCTTATCCTCGATCAATTTCCTTTGTTAAATATTTTATCACTTATATATCGTCTTAAATATCGTTAAAGCGAGGAAATGAGACAGGATCGATTTATTTAATCCTAAGAAGAACTTTTTTTTTGTTCGTACGAAGAGAAAATAAAAAAAAAAAAATAAAAAAAATGGCTACTTCAAAATCAAAATACGAATTGAAAAATATATTATACAAAAAAATATATATATAATATATATAATATACTATAAAAAAGGGTACTTTAAAATAAAACTTTCAAGTTATCTCGCACGTCTTAATATTACAATAGAATAAAAGTTACTATAAAAAAAAAAAGAAAAAAAAAAAAACAGTAATGACAAATTCTTGTTCCACCTTACGGCTTCCTCCTTTTGCCATCGTGCGTCTTCTTTGGGACCACGTTGACTAGGAGAAATTTCCCAAGAAGGCGATATGTCCTCCTGAACCCTTCGGAATTCGGTCAACAATTTTTTTTGCAATACCGGTGCGTCAGCACCGAATATCAGGTTAACCATTTTACCATTTTGAAGAAACATCCATACTGGTTCGCTCAAACCACGAAATCTTTGAAGATCTTCGATCTCGTCGTTCTTAGCAATCGCATAGTTTATCGCTTCACCTGCAATCTCCATTTTGATTTTTCGTAGGATACCGATCATAGCTACGCAAGGTCCACTCCAATCGGAATAAACGTCAACTACTATAAGACCTGGCCGTTCTAACAATTCTTGCCAATCTTCTTCGTTGTTAACCTCGCTCTGTAGCGCGACGGTTACTTTCTTGACTTTCGCCATTAAACGTTAACCTCTACTATTAGTATTATTTTATTTCTTTTTCCTTTTCTTATTTTTTATTTCTTTATTCGTTTATTTATGTTTCTTTTTATACGTAGTTCCTCTTCGAGAAGAAGTCTCTCTTTCACTGCGTCTCTTGAACCACGCAGAAGTCGAGGAAAGATCCTTTTTTCTTTATTTATATTTGTTCATTTTTCAATTGTTACTGCATAGAAATCTTACGTCTAACCTTTCACGTTGACTTCCTGTTCTTTTCTTTTTTTAATTATTTATTTATTTTTTTCGTCGACGATAATAACCCTTCTTTCTCTCCTCTTCGCTTTCTCCGATTATAACGTTTTCGATCGTTTCGATAGAAACATTTTCTCTTCGATCGTCTCGTTCGTTTATTTATAAATCAACGTTATATTCTCAATTGATTTCTTATCGTACATGTATTCATGCACATACATACATACATACATATACATATTTCATATCAAGTCCATCCTTCTCGAATCTAATCGATTCGAAATCGGTTAACGCAAACATTCTGTAGCAAGCGAATGCAAATAACGTCGCAAGAGGCTTAATGACAAGAGATAAGAAATCGCCCATCGTCTTTGAAACGTGCTTATGTTAGTTGCATCCTGCCGGTAAAGAGAGAAACGTTAAGTTAAGAGGAACAAGAAGAAGATGAAGAAGAAAAAGAAGAAGAGGAATAAGAAGCAAAAGAAGGAAGAGAAGGAAGAAAGAGAGGAAGAAGAGAAGAGAAGGAGGACGAGGAGAAGGATGAGGAGAAGAGATCGAGGGCAAAGATAAGCTCGTTTGGATCTTTGCTACATCCCTTACATCCTGAGTACAACTTTTGACCGTACTTAATTCGTCTCGGACTTGTGATAATTAGTCAGCCGAGAGATGATAGCTTCAACGTCGAGTTTGATAGACGAGAAAAGCGAGAAGAAACGTTGGGCCTGCCTTATGTTTCACACGGTTGCTCTCACCGATTTTTCTATCTCATACATATGTATTTCTATGCGTGTATGTATGTGTGTGAGATAGAGAAAGAAAGAGAAAGAGAAAGAGAAAGAGAGATAATAGTAATTAATCACGACTCGTTACACAAGTCGCTTATGAATGATTTATAAGTCGACCTTTTAAGAATAACAGAACGACCTCGCGAAAAAGAGTTCGTCACCTATATCTCTTATACACCCACAAAGATTAAACTTTGTCGATGCATCGAATTGCATCGATTTTGTTTGTTCATTGATTTATTTATGTAGTTATTTATTTATTTATTTATTTATTTATTTATTCTGTCTTTTTTCTCTTTTTCTTCCACTCATTCCACCGATCGCGATCGCGATTTCAAAATTGATTAATAGAAATAATAGATATTTCCATACTGAATGGAATTGTTTTTTTCTCTCCTTCTGTTTTTATTTCTTCTTTTTTTTCTGTTTTTTTTTTCTTTTTTTTTTTTTATTGTTCATCTCGCATGTGCGTTAGATCGATCGTAAAACATCACTTTTAAATGTTTTCTGTGGATCGCTGTTACATCACACGAGTTATGTATGTATGTATGTATGAATATATATGTTTGGATATGTGTGTGTACGTGAGTATGCACGTATTTATTTATGTATGTATGTATGTATGTATGAATATACCTACTGGCTCGTAATTAACGCACGGAAATAGACGCAAGGACGGTGCTAATTTAGTCATTTCAATCACTTTCGATATCCGTCTTGATTAATGATCACGATGATCTTTCAAACTGTTTTTTACGTCTCGATTATTACGAGCTTGGAATTACTTTCTATCCTCGTTGTCTCTTTTTTTCTCTGTAAAAAATATATACATACATATACATATATACACACACACACACACGTGCACGTACGCACGCACGCATTTATTTATTAATAAAATTTATGTTTTTGGTATTCAGTTAGAAGGAAGATAACATTTATTTAAGATTTACGATCAATCATTATAATTTTTTCTTCCTTCCTTTTTTTTTTTCTTTCTTTCTTCCCTCTTTTCTCCTCTTCGAGATGTAAGTACGTGCCTAAGTAATTTTGTAATGTTGCAATCCTTCTCAAATTTCGCATATAGTATACTATAATATCGATGTGACGAAAGCAAACCAGAAGTAAATGTTTTGCAATAGATTGCAATTTTATTGGCAACTCGCTTGCACGGCACTAAACTACGCTCATGGAAAAATCTTGCAGATACATTTCTTTTTCGTGTTTTTGAAAAAAGAAGAAAAAAGAAAAAAGATTCCTTTTCTCTTCTTTTTTTATCCTTTGTTTCTTTTTCTTCTTTCTTTCTTCCTTCCTTTCTTTCTTTCGAACAACCTTCGTGCATTCATATTTAATTTCCGTAACGTCTTATCGATTTTCTTTGACCCAGTTAGAAAGATATACGCTCTGTTTCTCTCTTTCTCTCTCTCTCTCTCGCTTCTTTCAGAAATTTCCACAACACAATTTTCTTCTCTCGTCTAGGATGTTCTGTCAATCAACGATTAGATTGACGCTGGAGCCAGCACGCTCCGGTAATGGACTTTACGATCTCCATTGACGCCATTCAAGATTGTATGGGTTACTTCAATGGTCTAGTCTAGACTTTTTTTTTTCTTTCTCTCTTTTCCTTTCTTTTCTTTTTTCGGTTTAACCTGGATACAAGAAAGACTACTATAAAGAAAAAGATAAGAGAACAGATATATATATGTGTGTGTGTGTGTATGTATTTACGTATGTATAAATAGATAGATAAATAGATAGGTAGATATAGATAGTACCACAGAAACACTTAGAATTTACGAGAAAAAATGCAGGGGATTAGCAAACGACAGAACTATAAAGACAAATAGTAGAGAAACGAGCCCAACGAGAACTAATGGTTTATATTTGCATTGGTCATTAAGACGAATTGTAAAAGTTTTGTCGGAAAGGGCGAGGAGAAGATAAACCGAACGATATGGCCAATAATTTTGCAGATAGTTTTTAGGTCGAAAGTCATTCACTTTTGTTTCTTCTTTTCTTTCCTTTTCTTTTTCTTTTCGACGAGAAGCTTTTCCTTCTTTAGATGTTTTTATAAAAACATACTTATTATATTTCTTCGAAGAATACCTGGAAATCTTTTTATTATCATCATTGATGTATAATTTATTCAAAAAAAAAAAAATAAAAAAAATAAAAAAAAGGAAAAAAAAAATAAAAGAAAAAAGAGGAAAAGGTACGTAATTCTCTTGCAAATTGCAATGAGACTCGTACGCCCGCTAAACGATGCAACTTCAAATCGTCGATGTCTCTATTCTAGCACAGTAATAAAACTATGAATTACGTTCCCGACAATGGCGTCGTTAAATCGATCGTTCGATATCATTTCAGTTGTTCTGACCTTCGAGTAAACGCCTTCGCGAATCGGTAGAAGACGTGATCGTAAAACGATATGATTCATTAAACGACTAGTTTTGTTACGATAATCGAATCGTTTGTTCATTATTCTGCGACAACTACGAAGAAGTATTTTTTTTCCTCTTTTTTTTTTCTTTTTTCTTTTTTCTTTTTTCTTTTTTCTTTTTTCTAAGCATCTAAACGACGAGCAAGGATTCTCTTCGCTATTTTTTTCCTTTGTTCTTCTCTCTTTCTTCCTTTTTCTTTTTCTTTTATTTCCTTCTCTCTTTTTTCTTTCTTTTCACTTATTTACTTTACCTTCAAACACGATCGTATCTTTATATTACGAACGTGCCTTTAGAATTTACTATATATCTATACGACAGTCTTATTATTATCAAAGACTGTATCACGCGGGCAATGTTTGCAAAGAGGGCCATGTTGGCAACGAAAACGATTCTTAAGTGGAACAAGCTCGATTCTGAGAACACCGAAAGTAGTACTGCCAAAACACCTGTAAGGATTCTTGCTATGTAACAGTACAAATTTATTAAAAACTATTCGAACTATTCTGATATCGAATGAGATTATTTATTAAAAGCGAACGAAATGTTAAGGACGTACGATTTCATTTGAATCGCGAGTTGATTTTTATTATTTGCAAATTGTTTCTTAACGCATCGGATTCAAAGATGAATAAATAAATAAATGAATAAACAAATGAATAGTTATTGACATATAATTCTTTTTTTTCTTCCCTCTCTCTCTTTGTAAAAAATAAGATAAGCTAATAAATCAACGATAGAAGATTCCATTATTTAATCCGATAAATTTATTTCATTGCGGAGTTTTTATTGAGCCGGCAGACTCGAATAATAATTGTACCGTTTGTTATTCGAGTCAGAAGTCAAAAAGCGCAAAGTCGCGAAGTCGTCGCAAAATCTCACGGAAAGGCGTTCCAGTTTACTTTCTTTCACGATTACGAATCATCGCAGCAGTTACTTTCTGACTAACGATCGTGGGACTTTCCACGTTTCTCCGCTACTAGCCAGTGTAAGTACGTACGACAAATCGTGTCAGCCGTGCATCGCACGATAATCAAGAATATGAGTCACGCTCGAGCGTGTCTCGTGAAAAGAGGCTGAAAGGCGTGTCTGTTATGTGCGAAAAAGGGTGAAAATATTTTTAATACCAAGCACGAGATCTTGCAACAAATAAAAAGTAAAGCAAAAAAAAAAGAAAACAAAAAAGGAAAGAAAGAAAGAAAGAAAGAAAGAAAGAAAGAAAACAAAAATAGAGGATGAACAAACAACGACAAGAAGAATAGAAAAAAAAAAAAACGATTTAACGATGTAAAATAAGATCCAAGCGACGTTATCATTTTTCTCGTCGAGAAGACACTTTTTGTATGGCCTTCGAAAAAATCGCAGATGAGAGTCCGATAGAGAAAAGAAAGAAGGAAAGAAAGAAAAAGAGAATGCAAGAAAGTGAAAAAAAAAAACTTGACAAAGATTTAAAAAAAAAGAAAAAAGATGAAGAAATAAGTACGGACGAAATAATTTCTCTTTTCTTAATAAAAAAAACAGAGCAAAGAAACACCCTCGTTAAATCCGAAACAATTTTTCTCTTTTCTTTTCTTTCTTTCTTTTTCTTTTTTTTGTTTCTCACGCAGCATCCGTTTTCTCAGTATACACAACAATAATTAACCTGAATCGACTCCTTGAGACCCACGCTCAACGACTATGGGCGACGACGACGACGACGACGACATACTCGTTTCTTGCTCATTACAAAGGAGGAAGATAAGCTTGAAATATGCAGATCGTGCTTTTAATCGAGCCTGCAACGGATACTCGGCTCGGCTCGGCTCGGCTTGGCTTGGATAATTATTAATAAGCCCAGCGTACTCGCGCCTCGTCGCGTTTTGACGCCGTTTTCTAGGCCGACTCTAAGAATCAAAGCAACACCGCCGACGGATTCCAAGGAATTTCAAATGGACAAGAAGAAAGATGTACTACTTCCTCGACCTGATTTCCAACAAATTTTCATTTCCAACAAAATTTCATTTCCAATTAATTTCGTTTCTATTTTATCCACTACTTTATCCTTATCGATCTCCGTTAAAAAATTGTCCGATCACTCGACATTATTAAAAAGAAAAGAAAAGAAAAAAAAAAAAAGAAAAGAAAAAATATATAATACCTTTCGATAACAATTTCTTTCTTTTCTTTTCTCTTTCTATTTTTTTTTTTTTTTTTTTTATTACGAAATATATTTCTTAGTAACAACAAAAAATTATTCGAGATTGGATATATATATTTTTTTCTTTTTCTTTTAATGAAATAATATCGAAACGCGATATAGGATTCACGGTGGAGAAATAAAGAAATAAAAAATAATAACAACGATCGAATTGAAATGGAAACATTCGAATTTCCTCGGGCTCGAACTGTTGCATGTTCTTCAATATATTTCATCAATGGAGAGAAAAGAAAAAAAAAAAAGAACGAAAAGAAAAGAAAAGATGAGAAAAGAAAAAGAGAAATATAAAAGAAGCTACAGAGTTAAAAAAAAAAATTCTTTAGGAAGAAGTTATGGCATATACATAATAGTCCTTCACACGAGCTTCTTTTTACTGCAACGTCCTGAACATGTACTCCCCGTAATTAACTGCTGCAATTTATCTGACCACGTAGAGGAAGAATAATGAGCAAGGGCCGAGAAACGAAACGTCGGTTCGTCGGTTGATTAATTCGTAAGTTAAATCATCGTGGGGGGTTTGAACGGAGTCTAGACAAAAGGATGATGTATACGGATCAGGTGTTCGAAGGAGACATACTTATACTAAAGGGGTGAAATGATAAACGAGTTTTTAACTCCTTACAAAGAAGATGCAAGGCAACGTTCGGATCAAATTAATAAATTAATCTAAGAGTACGAGATGTCATTGGAAATATATTTCATATTGTATTTTTGTTTGAAAAAAAAAAATATATATATATATATATAACATAAATTGTAGTAATATCAATCGTGAAAAAGTTTCTTAAATAATTATATATATTTCTTCTTATTATTATTATTACCATCATTATCATCATCATCATCATCATCATTATCATTATTATTATTATTATTATTGTTATTATTATTACGATTTATAAAAGATAAGTCACAAAGACGAAGACTTTAAAGATATTATTAACTATGATTATGCTAATATGATCGTTTATAAAATCTTATGTGACAAGATGAAAAAAAGAAAGAAAGAAAGAAAGGAAAAAAAAAAATAGAAAAAGAAAGAAAAGAAAAATGGAAGGAGAAAGAACGAGATACTATCAGGAATGGTATGTATGTTTATATGTGCGTATGTACGTGCTGGAGGACTCGTATTTCCTCTTTGACCTCGTAACCGATTCACCGGTCAAGGATCAAAGACTGGCCATAATCGCGAATAATCGACGACTATGTTCTACGATGAAGATGCGAATGCCATTGTGCAATTAATTTCAGTCGGCTAAGATACGGAGAGAGAGAGAGAGAGAGAGAGAGAGAGGGAGAGAGAGAGAGAGGGAGAGAGAGAGAGTCTTGTAAGTAAGTCTCGTGTTCACGTTTGATATTATAATCACTTCCTGGACTTCATTAATATGTATTTCACATAACGTGACAATCTAGCATAAGTGTGTATGTATATATTTGTATATATTTGTTTGTTTGTTTATTCGTTTGTTCGTTCGATATGTAACTTCACTAATTCAATATAAAATTATAAATGATATCGTTATGAATAAAACGAAATAAGAAAAAAGTAATTGAGCGATCGCGATGTACGCTAATTTACAGGAACATGTATTCTAGGTAGAAATTACATTTACGTATAAACGTACACATACACGTAAAGACTCGTTGATAATTTATACACGTAACTTTTGTCTTGATTTCCGCCTTCCACCGAGGAAGAAGGGTGTTTAAGTATAATCGTCGGAAACATCAATTCTCGTTGTAGCGTAGGAGAACGCATACCAACACCCACCGTGGCAAATAGTTATAGCTGTGTACATATATATATATATATATATATATATATATATATATGTGACCGGTTTCACCATTGAACAATCTCGTTGTTCGTTTGCCCGACAAACTGATACGTATGTACGTACATATATATACGTTTAATCGTTTGACAGCAATCGTCATTACGATCATTAGACGTTAAATGCTTGTAAGGTGTGCAAGGTCACGCATGCATTTTATGCAACGCGATATCGATAATAATCCTTTAATTGCAATGACATTCGACATATTATTATCGCGATTAAATTAAAGATGTAATTGTAATATATAATATGTAGTTATATTCTCGTATAATCGATAAATATGAATTTATTTGTTATTTTCGTTGTTTAAATCGTTGTTGAAACAAAATTTAATACGTACGATTGCAAAGATTTAAGAACAAATCGATTTAAATCGTACCTTTTGCGAATCATTATCTTAATCATATCGATCGATTCGATGATACGCGTTCGTTAATAGTTTCATTCGAAAATTTGTTATTTCGAATGTATTTCAATGAAATTCAAGATGGAGTCGATTTAATTTTTGGATTATTCTTTTTCTTTCTTTCCTTTTTTTTTCGAAATCACAATCGCGTAAAAATTTAACGATAAGCGTTATCGAATTTGTATGATCTTTTTCCCTTTCTTTTTTACTTCTTCTTTTTCTTTTTCTCTCCTTCGTTTCGCACACACACACACACACACACAAACAGTGTGGGAAAAAATTAAAGAAGTATTTCACGATTTTCACGCGAGACGATACAGTTGAGGTGTGGCGTCAGAGAGAAGCGTGTCGGCAAATTTATTAGCATTTCACTAGAAATGTGCGTAAGCCTTAGCGACCATAACGCGTTCTATACGACATATGAACGTACAGCAACTGTAATAAATAATCTACTTGGATGTTTTAGTGGTAATACGCTTGCGTAATCGAATGATGGGGGGGGGGAGCACGTGATAGAGGGAGAGAATTAATAGACGTCATCGATATGCTATTACTTGATTTTTAAATTTTCTATTTATAGTCACAATTATTCCATTTATCGTCTCTCCAGTGTGGACTTTATTACCATTATTATTATTATTATTATTATTATTATTATTATTATAATCCTGATTTATGAATTTCTATAAATAAAAAAATTTGCATGAATGATAATAACAGAAATACTTTATAATTTAGTTTTTCTTTTTCCTTTTTTTTTCTTTTCCTTTTTTTTTTTTTAAGTCGAAATTATACTTGTTTACGAACTTATTATAAATTTTCAAACCGATTTGCAATTTAATATTATATCCTTGAATAATAGTAGAAATAATTTTTTCTTCTTTTTTTTTTTTTTCTATAGTCATTAGATCGCGATATGCAAGCGAGCATGAGACGCAAGCGAAGAATAGATTTTTATGGAAAATCGTAATTCACTCGTACGTGACGATGATGGTGTTCCGCCTATTTTCCTTTTACATATTTTCTTTTCTTACTATTATTATTTTTATATTATTTTTATTATTGTTATTATTATTATTATTATTATTATTATTATTATTATTATTATTATCATTATTATTATTATCATTTCAGTGCAGGCCACTCCTGACGCGTAACTTTTCTCGAAGAAGGTAGAGGAGTTGGAGAGAGGAAAGAGGACGCAGTTGTAACGATCGTAAGGACGTTTTTTTCAATGACAGTTGCATCTCGACGATGCAACGGTACATCTTTTATATCCTGCATATAACGCGCAGGAGACGCGATCGTAAACGTCGATGTTTCGACTGTCGGAAGCGTACGATATTTTATGTTACCAAGTCGATATCGATAGCTCGAGTTATATCATTTTCTTTCTTTTTTTCCTTCTTTCTTTCTTATTCGTTTCGCGTCAACGTTTTTTTTCGTTGGTGACGAGAAGAAAAAGAAAATAAAAAAAAAAGAGAAACGAAGAAATTGCAATGAATTTCTATCCGAATTGCGGCAGAGATCTTTATCGATTTCACACGTTTCACGTGTACGTTCAATTTGAATGCTACAAAAAAAAGAAAAAAGAAACAAGATGTTCAGTTATGTTCCATCGAATTTTCAAAGCTCGAAATTTAGCGAAACTAAACGATTTTATCTATCCTGTGGGAAACGCTTGACCGTATGAAAATATGAAATTTTGATTCGTGCTATCGAACGACACGGAAGCACTTTCGCTTCGGATTTAAAGGGAAAGAGGACCAATGGATAATCCGAAAGGTGGCAAAACAATTTACGATGACGTTTACGACATCTTGGAAATATCGTACGTACGAATATGCTGAACACACACATATGCACATACACGCAGATAAAAAAGATCCTTTGGGAGTGGGGGTTGGGGAAGGGAAAGGGACGTTTATGGAAAGGTTCGAATCGATCGTGAATTTAAAACGACACGCTCGAGAAAGATTCACGCCACTGTAATCCTTATTCTCTCAACAATAAAGATGGACAGATAGATAGATAGATAGATGGAGAAAGAAAGAAAGAGAGAGAGAGAAAGTATCGATATTTATCGCTTGTTTTCGATATTTCGATATTCCGACGACTTAATTAAATTTTATATACCACCCGTGTATACAAAGATTGACTCGTTCGATCCCTCATTTTTATCGATTTTATCGATTGAGTAATCGATACTGTTAATGATGAATGATTAAACGAGAAATGTTCGTTTTGTTATATTTAAAAAAAAAAAAAAGAAAGAAAAAGAAAAGTACAAGGACGCCCTGTATACGATCCGTACGATGATTTCTTTTTTTTTCTTTTTCTCTCCTGAAATTATGTCACTTCGATATGGGACACATATCTAGCTAGTAAAGATGACTTCGTAAGAATGATTTCAAACGAAGGTATCATAAATTATAAGAGGATTGCTCGCACAATTTCTGCAAGTTTACTTTACATTCGGTTGAATCGAGGGCAGACATTAATTCAATGTTCCCGGAACGCGTTCCAATTGTAAGACAAACATGCTCTACCCTCGGTTATTACTTCAATTATGACGATTTAAGACAAGATGCCTATTGCTGATTCATATTTACTCTTACATATTTATTTATCTGTAACTATTATCCATCTTAATATACGCCACTTCCTTTCGAGAAAAACCCCTTTCACCTGATATTATTATATTCTTATCACATACGATCATTCGTATCGAAGTATTGTATTAT
>NC_066597.1:1790000-1855000 GCF_905475345.1 Vespula vulgaris | reverse complement strand
GCCCTGAACCAAACGACAGAAGTTACAGACATTATCGTAGCTCGTTATGTAATTGCATTAAGATCGTGGGCGCTAAAAAGGCGTGCTTGATTTTCGATCGATCGACCTTTCGATCGGTGAATCCCTTTTCGAGTGTTAAATAAATTCGATGTAAAAGAAAGACAGAGAGAAAGAGAAAGAGAAAAAGAGAGAGAGAGAGAGAGAGAAAGAAAAGAAATAAAAAAAGAGAGAAGAAGAAGAAGAAGAAGAAGAAGGGAGGTTAATGACTAAAACGCGAATGTTGCAAGGTCGTTGCGCTTCGAAATTAGACTTGCAAAACATTGGCATGTACCTAACTATCCAGTTTCGAACTCCGATTCCATGGAGTCTTCACGGTAGCCCAATGCTTTCTGTGTGCATTGTAAATTAGCAAGTTAAATCTTTCTTTTTTTCTTTTTTTTTTTCTTTCTTTTCTATACTCTTTTTCTTTCTAAAATCGAAACTCCGTCCTCCCCGTTGTAATCGTAGAAATACATTAGAAATCATTTTTGTTTGTGGAGATTTTTTTGCGAAGTATTTAAATAGAAAAAATATTTTAATTTTTATCGAGGAATATAATGACGAATGATAATTCATATTGTGTAACTTCGACGAGTCCGATGATGAAGAAATAAATTGAAAGAAAGAAGGAAAGAAAGAAAGAAAGAATGAAAAAATATAAAGAATAAAATAAAATAAATGAAAATGAAGAGAAAGAGAGAGAGAGAGAGAGAGAGAGAGAGAGATCATACTCAAAGTCGATGTCGAAACTGTCTCATATTACCGGTTGCTCGATCATGCACGTGTTATCGTTTGAAATGCCACTGGCTGGTCCAGTACGCCATTTTTTTTCCACTCGAGTATTAACTTCTAACTCTTATAAATCCCTTTAAGAACGTTCCTAACTGGGTAAACAACTTACTCGAGATTTTTCATTTTTCATTTCGAACGAAATATATCCCTTTTGGATTTTTATTTTTATAATACCTACTTATATCTACTTATCCATATATATATATATATATGTATACATATATCTTTAACGACGAAGATTACCATATAAAGTCAGTGGCATTAGTATTGCAGTTTGATCGCCACGAATGGCACTACGTTTCATTCCATTCCGTTTGAGGAAAATGGAGTTCGTTCGTATAAAAACGTACGTTTCTTTCTTTCCCCTCGTTTTTCCTCTTATCGCGATACCTTGTAACTTTTTTCTCTTTCTTTTTTTTCTTCTTAGCCTTGAATTATTTCATTCGTAGAAAAAAAAAGAAAAATAGAAATAAGGAGACACTATTGGACATAAAAAAATGATTCCATAATTTTGAGATTGGAAAAAGATGGAGTCGTGTAAATCCATACGTACAGATCGAATTATAACAATTAAGATATATATATTAAAAAAGTATTAGATTCTTTTCTAGGTAACCAGAAACAAGCAAACCGATGTGTTCTATGTACCTCATTGATTATTTGAATTTTCGATCGATGTTTCCCTTCATAAAATTCACGATAAACATGACTGCTTCTAACCGAAGATAGCGGAAGTTGGAAGCTCGTAAGATCATGGTTTTAACGTTTCTGTTAGATTCAGTGTGTTCTATACGCGTGAGTGAGGAGAACGAGTTTTAAGAAGGTACTAGGTTAGAGTTAAGAAACGTGTCTAGATTGGTAGCTGACTACTAACCTCGTCGAATCAGAAATGTTTAGGAATTCGATATTTATCGCTTTTAACACGTTGCTAGACTCGCCTTGAGACGAAAAGAGATGAGAACGGAAGTTGTTGAAGTGTGTGTAGGCGCCATACAACGCTTTAGGCCATTCGATTAGATTGCCCCGTACTCGGAGAATATCATTTCAAATTAATAATAATAATTCCCGACTATTTCTTTACGTCATTCGGTTATACAATTTCGATCGATAATTAATTTTAATCATTTCCAACAAAATATCATTTTTCGTCTATTTTTTCTCTCCTTCTTTTTAACTAATAACGTAAAAGTATGTTATTGACGTTACGATTTCTTTCATTCTTTTTATATAATTTTTATTTTGAAATTGGCAAAGATTTTCTTTATACACACACACACACACACACAAATATACACATATATGTTTGCATGTGCACGTGTGTATATATGTATTGTAACGCGTAAGCACATGTCAGTAGAAAACAGAAAAAGCTACTGGTGCGACCCTTTAAATAGACACACCGTCTTTCCTCGCCGTAGGACGTCGTCTATTTCAGGAGTGCTTCGACTCTCGAAATAAAAGCTCTGACTCATTCCCCTTTATTTGGTGTAGGTGGCCAGGAACAACACGATTCCTTCGTGTCACGAACCGGTCACGTCGTAACACTGCATTCTCTTTCAATTTCTTTCTCTCTTTCTCTCTCCCTCCCTTTCCCTCCCCCCCCTCTCTCTCTCTCTTACTCTTTTCCTCGATTTTCTTTTGCATATCAAAAAAAAAAAAATATGTGTGTGTGTGTGTATAAAAAAAATAATTAAACGAGCGAAAAAAATAGAGGTGTTCTCTTTTGTTCTCTTTTGTTCCTTTTGTTCCTTATTTTCCTTTACTATTTTTAGATTTTTTTTTCTTTTTGTTTTTTTTTTCTTTTTTTTTAAGAGGGAGCTCACAACTTCCTGTTAAACTCGACTTTAATCGAGTTCGATCGAGTGATAAAGAAGACACGTTCAAACGAAATAAAAAATATCTAAGCGAGAAGAATTAATATAATAAACTTATAACGGGTGATACGCGATTTTATTTTCATCCATCGAATATTCCAAAGCAGATAGAATATTGGAATATTTCTTTTTTCTTTCTGTTTTTTATATTTCGAAGACCCGAAGTAGAAATCTTTGAGATATCATTACTTTCTTTTCTTTTTCTTTTTTCTTTTTTTTTTCTTTTTTTTTTTTTTTAATATAAGAACCAGGTTATATTAAGTAAATCGATAAAACTATTACGCGTACTCGTCGAACCCATGGATAACTCGTTGGAAACGATTTTAACGGACACTTCAAGAAAGTGGAAACATTCGATACGATAAAGTCGAATTGCCTCACCCAGTATAAGTCCCTGTAACGATTGGAAGAGAGTTATAGTGAAGTAAAAGAAAAGTCGTTCCGCCAAGTTTACGGGCACCTGCAAGCCGTGCGTAAGGCCCGATTTGAATAATTGTTATCTAGCAGAACATGGCGCCACGTGGGCGCATCAACGATTTATTCTGCCACTCAAACGATCGCATATCAAATCGCACAAATACGACACTTGATCGACGTCACGATTGTCGATCATGATTTTTCTTCTACCCTTTGAAAATTCTTCTTCAATATTTTATTTCGATTAGATAGAAACTCTCGATACATATTTCGACTTTTGTAATCTAAATTTTATACGGATATACGTATATCTAATGATTTTTTTTCTTTTTCTTTTTAAACAAATCATAAATCATAAATCTTGCAAGAAGGAGAAAGAGATCGTAAATCTTAATCTCTGAAAAGTAACAAATCAAACGAGTAATTATAAACGTTACGGTAGAATAAATAACCGCATACAGGTTTAGGTATGTACGATTTCGAGAAAAACTAGTCAATCGAAAGGTAAGGAATAGAAAAATTCTACGTAGAAATAGAACCGGGTAACACTATGGGCACGATTATGGGCATTAGAATTCAAGCAGAAAATCATTCTCCTAATCTGCATTTCAACGGTACGATCGATCGATGTTATACGTTATATGCACCATAGAGTAATATGTCTCTTTGTGAGCTCGTTAAAACCTTGTAATTATAATTTATAGCTACGAAGACATTATAGGATTTACCATTAAAAATATACTCTCTAACCAGTGCCATATTTGAAAACTTCCAAAATAATAATCTCAGAAGAGATTTTTAATCTCATAATATTAAATATCGTTAATACGTTTATAATCATAAGACAATTTATAATCATGAGAACGATAAGAGAAAATATATTTTTTTTAATCGATCGGATTTGCAACATTTTCTTAACAATTTTTTTTCTAACGAATATATGACCTACCTATACATACATACATACATACACACACATATATATTTTTCTTTTTTTTATTTATAAGAGTGAAATTGAACGGTGGAAGATGGAATAATCGATAATATCGATTAATCGATTCGATCGAGAAAGGCAAACCGGTATTATCGATACTAAAGTCAGAGTGTCGATCATTGAATGAAATTTAAGTGGGTCGCGCATGAATGAAATCGTACAATGCTCTCCGATCGTATGTATAATACATATACATGTGTATGTATTGTATATATATACATCCGTATAATAAATATATATAAATATATATGCCTATGTACGATTACTGTCACACTCGGTTCCAATAGACACGCGGCCCTTTACGCTTTCAGCCGCATAAAATCGCGTGGGCGAACTCGCGACCGGAAGCGATTTAAGTGATCGCGGCCAACCGGTTGCAAATCTATCCCTAAGATCTTTCAAATTTCCCCCTTTGTCCCTCTCCCCTCGCCATAAACCTCCCCTCCCTTTCTTCTTCCCTACTCCACGACTAAGACCACACCTTTTTTTACACCTTCCTTTTACATTATTTATTTTATCTACACTTTCAAGGTTTCTTTAAGATTATTTTCATGTAGTAAAATAGAATCAAATCAAATCAAATCGAATCAAATCAAATCAAATCAAATCAATTGAAGTGAAAACAACAAGTGAAATAAAAGTAAAAGAAGAAAAGATATTAATTTGAAATTATTCCAACGTCCATGTTTTTCAATTATTATTATTATTATTGTTATTATTATTATTATTATTATTATTATTATTATTATGAATTTCGAGAGAAAATTTTGTGCAATCACGAAGATTACTTAGATCGAAACATTTTTAATTGTTTACGAATTGTATTAAATTTTATTATTATTGATTGAATCTCTTGAAGGTTTGATGAGAAATTTTGCAAAAAAAAAAAGAAAGGAAAGATAGAGAGAAAGGATTTCTAAAGGTAACTCTTGTTCCATCGTATTGTTATAACTATACGATAAATAGATAGATAGATAAATAGATAGATAGATCTATAAATACATAATGTATGTAAGAAAAGTCATCTTTTAGCGCAGTCGAGTCGACTTTAGTCTCGTCTTACGGTAGTCGACAGAATCAGCGATAAGACTGAAGAGAAACAGCTTACTTGTTAATATTCTTCGACGTGGTATAAGAGTTCTTCTTACCAAACAACCGAGTGCTGACAATGCAACAAAGATAATCGAGAATGCAAATCGATTTTAATATGGATATGTCGAAAGGAAGATTCCTAAAGATAATCTTTATTATACTATATTTAGATTTATTCTTTACGTGCGAGCATAGGTGTGTTTATGTTTGCGTGTATATTTGTTTCTTCTCTTTCCCTTTTCTTATTTTTTGTTTTCTTCTTTTTTAAATTCGTCAGAGATCTTTTTATTGAAAAATTACGATTGTTTCGCAACATCGAACTTCTGCATTCCTACTTTCTATAATACGTTGGCATATCCGATAGATACGATCGAAACGTGGAACGTTTGGTATTTCCTGATTGTGAAACAGACCGGAGGAGGATTCACAAACGCATATCTCCTTTGATGTTAAACGATAGATATTAATTAACGATAATGTCTCATTAAATATCACGAAACGTTAGGAACAAAGCTTTACGCAATATGAATTTAAAAGAAGAATAAAAAAAAAAGAAAGAAAGAAAGAAAGAAAAAGAAACAACAACAACAACAACAACAAGAGCTCTAAAGTTTTAACATAAAAATCAAATGTAATCTCGTAAGGTTAAATAACACGTTTCTACGATAATTACTTATCTGTTATTTCGTCATTAATAATCCTTGCCACGATATTAAGAAATATCTCGAACCATTAGTCAAAGAGCTATGATAGCGAAGAAGAAATAGAAGAAGAAGAAGAAGAAGAAGAGAAAGAAAAAGAAGAAGACGAAGAAAGGAAAAAATGAAAGGTTAGAAAAATAAAAAAAAAATAAAAAAATTTATTATTCGAGATTCTTCTTTGATATCATATCACGTCATATTATGTTACATTACATTACATTATATTATATTATATTATATTATATTATATTATATTATATTATATTATATTATATTATATTATAAAAAAGAACTAGCCTAGTCGAGTAATTCGTGAGAAATGATCTATCCAATAGGTGAGTCAACGTGAGTTACGAGTTACACCATAACGTCGTATCCTTATATCTTACCTTCCATGAATATACCTCTCTGTCTCTCCTTAATTGGAAAAACACTAGAGATCCCGAAGGCAAACCCTCTCTTCGCTACACTGGCAAATCCACCTTAACAGCGTTATTGTGAAATTATAAGATTTGCTTTGCACTCAAAGAAGCGCGCGAATTGTTCTTTGATAATGAGAGCGTTATTATATGTCATTATGTTAACTACTCGACAACTATTGGCCCGAGACATTAAAAGAGAACGGCGCTCGTAAACAACCAACCACCTAACGTTTTAACATAGATGATGATCGAAAGGCTGAGAGTACTCGTTTCATTTTCATTTTCATTTTTTTTCTCTCTCTTTCTTCTTTTTTTTCTATTTTTATTTTTTTTCCACGATCTTTACGAACGTCTCGCGTGAATAATTTCTTTTATTTCCCCTTTTTCTCTCGTTTTCTTCTTTTTTACTATTTTTCTCTTCTTATCGATATCTAAAATTAAACGACATTGATGGCGTGATAAAATGCGTGACAACTTTACAATTTTAAATCATTAAATCCTTCCACACCGGACATTAATCTCAGAGAATGTTGGCCTTTCGATTATTTCGTTAAGTAAAAAAAGGTAGAAGAAAGAAATGTTGTAAAGAAAAATTAATTGATTCGTTAATTTGTTAGGCGAACCAACCGATGAGTATATATATATATATGTATGTTTATTGGGAACAACTGGTAAAACATAGTCGAGATTCCTTGGCAAGGTAAATGCATAAGAGTAATAAACGAGTAAGTCTAATGATAGAAAATTCCAATTCGCGTAATCAGTCGTCGACTAGCCGTCGAGCGAACGTTAGAGTAGTGATTGAATTAAGGAAATATGTGGAAAGCGATTACGTCGATATAGTATTGGCTACGATGCACCGTTGACAAAGCTTGAGTTCTTTATTGAATAAAAGAGAAGAAGAAAAAAATATTAAAATCGTTGCTATTATTAACTTGCTATAATATATATCTACGCGATATTTCAATTCTATATATATATTCTATACATATTTTTTTTTTTTTAAATCAAATCATTCGTTCTATACACGAAAATAACTTTACAAATTAATTTCACGAATATCTCGAAAGAATCAGATCGTATCTATACTTTAATCGACTTCTAATATGTTTCGATCGTAGAAGACGTCTTTCAAAATTTTCCAAATAAAATAAAATAAAAAATAGAGAGATAGAAAAAAGTTAAAAAAAAAATCTGCTAACAAAATGGAGCTTCCTAAGTGTATGAAGAAAGCGGACGAGTGAAAAGAAAAAGAAAAAATAAGAAACAGAAAAAAAAAAAGAATTTCAACGTTAGTCGGCCAAGGTTGAGAGTTACGCTCGTAAACGATTCTCTCTTTCTCTCTCTTTCTCTGCGTAAGTTGCGTAGGTGTCTGCAGATCGAGCTGAGCGATCGCTTTTAACTCGAGAAATCGCCCTCGGCTTCTTCTCGTCGCCGATATCTCGCATAATTTACTCGTTTTCAGTGTCGCCCGAGTCTGAGTAGCAAGCACCATTTACTACTCGAGTAATCTTCGTCCGATCATAGCCAGAAGGTTTCCACTTCGACCTTGTTCTCTCTCTCAATTCTCAACAATATATAATACTACTATTCACGTGGATTCTGGAATTGTAATTGCATCGTAAAATTGAGATCGCAATGCCCCAAGTGGTACATTATCTGCTGATGTTTATACGCTCGTTCTGAATGTTGATAGTAGATCGCGACGAGGAAAAAAGGGGAGAAGAAGCAAGAAAGAAAAAGAAAAAAAAGAAAAAAAGAGGAAGAAAAAAGAATTCAAAGTGACAACCAATCAAGATTGCGACCAAGCTTGTAAATTAGATTATAATGAAGTTTCAATCAATGATGATGTCTCATCGAAAGATATCAAGAATTATTGATAAACGTCATTTCTATATTTTTCTTCGATCGATCGAATTAACAAACACGAGATTCTATAAATCATTAAACACGAAATCATCAACTAAATAATTCGATCCATAAAAAAAAATATATTTATATATGTATATATTGATTAATCGATTACGTCGGTACCGTCAACGATAATCTTAATTTTAATTTGCCGCTAAGAAAAAAGAAAAAATAAAAAGGCCAAAGGATTTCAATAATTCTAACGAATGGTCATCTTTCTTTTTTCTTTTTTTTTTTTTCTTTGGTTTAATATTGTTTTTCCTCTTAATCAGCTCCTATAGCTAGCTGCTATTCTATTAACGATCATTTAAATTTAAATTTAAATTTAAAAGAAACCACATGATTTGGCCGAGTAATGCCAAAGAACACAAACGGAGGGGTGTGTCGTTTTGTTTCGTCGAACGAAAAAGAAGCGCGAATGCGAAGGATAAAAATAGCTAAGGAGAGTGCAACGACCTCGTAACCAAAGCGGAGACAACGTCAAAATCCTTTTAAATCATCCAGGAAGAAGATCTTTTACAAAAATGTTTCCCAATGGGCAATTTCGTTCATTTACGGGATGGTCATAGACATACGATTCGATTAAACATCGACGAACGTAGGATGATATCTAGAATATTTACTATTTTCTTTAACTCTGTGTTATTTTTTTTATTTATTTTTTTTTAATCTAAAAATAACGCGTCTAAGGAACGACAACACGTTACGTATTAAAATGAAATATTAAAATTGATATTCTCTCTGTGTCTTCGTTGTTACGATCAATTTTTTTCTTTTTCTTTTTTCCTTCTTCTTCTTCTTCTTCTTCTTCTTTTTTTTTTTTTAGTTATTTTTCTTCTCTTCCTTCTCCTCCTTCTCCTCTTCCACTTCTATACTTCCGTCAGAAAGAAAAAAGAAAAAATATGACATAAAACTGGTTAATGATTGATTTAAATGATTTTTCCTCAGATTTTTCCACGTATATATCATGCATAATATTAAACGAGGTCGTATGAGATATTTCTTATTATACGGAAGGATGTATTATTTATTAATTTATATCTTTTCCTATAGCCGATTTTATAATCTTATCGATGAGGAGTAAATCAACAAAGGCGATTGCAAAAACACAATATTTTTCTATCCTTTGATATTTTTTGTTCTTTTTCTTTATTTATTTTCTCCCGCAACGATCGTATTTCGAATAGGTCATTATTATTAGGATTATTGAAAAATGATGTACAAATAATCGATCATTCATATAGGAACGACTTGTTAGATTCCAATATAAGATTATAAAATCGTGCCAATATTATATATCGTGCGTTTGTCAGTCTCGTCTTATTTATTCTGACGTTTCTGTGACACCAGAATTCACTTTATAGAAACGATATCACGAAACGACGATATCTTTGACTCGATCGTAATGTAATCGCAGATACGTTCTTACGATAAAAGGCCAAGTGAACTTTATCTCTCAACGAGATCACAAAGTCACAAGATGCAAATTCCAATGGTTGTCTAAGATAGTTGGATTTTTCTTTATTTATTTATTTTTTTTCTTTCTTTTTTTTTCTAAACAATTTTTATCATTTCTTCATTTTTCTTTCTTTCTTTCTCTTTTTTTTTCCTTTTCTTTTCTTTTCTTCATTCTCTTTCACATGTAACTTGTTCCTCATGGTGTGTGTGTGTGTGTGTGTGTGTGTGTGTGGGTAAACTACGATCGCTGTTCGTATTCGAACAAATAAATAAATATTACTAATGTAATGGCGACCATAGACCACCGAGTGTATAAATAATTTATGCGTACTTTCGCTGCATTGCGAAGAACAATGAATTGTATTATAAACGCCTTGACCTAAACCGCCTCTCTCATGAGCCCTGATGTTGATCGGCACTATCCTCTCGTTTTAAAATAAATCGAAAATTATATCTACGATGATATATGTAAGTAACGTTATTCCTTGCGTTATATCTCATTATCGATTATTCTAATACTACGAATTGTTCGTTTACATTTCTTCGTTAATGATATTCGTAGATAAAAATGTATCGATTAATCCGCATTTTTAATTACAAAAGAAAAAAAAAAAATACGTACAACAAAATTTAATTCTGTCGTATTTGTTAAAAAAAAAAAAATAAATAAAATAAAATAAAACAAACATTTTCATTCCTAATATCTGATCCAACGCGACAAGTCGAAATCTATTTTTAGCATTAATTACGTTAACAAGAGACAAAGTAAAAAGAAAGAACGTATACATATACATACAAACAAAATTAAATTCGATCATACGAATTACGAAACATTCTTTAATCTTTAATCTTTTACGTGCGAGGATCGTAGCATGTTACAAAAAAAAAAAAAGAAAGAAAAAAAGCAAAAAAAAAAAGACAAAAAAATAGAAACAAAAAGAAAGAAAGAAAGGAAAAAATGGTACGACTGACAGGATGAATAGTAATTAGTCACGAAAACGTTAAACGTTAAAAATAGCTTCAATATGTTTCTATACGTGTATGCGTTTATTTCAATATCTACCTGTATCTATTAAAACGGTAGTGGTGGTAAATACATTGTATTGAATTTCAAAGGAAGGAAGGAACTTATCAGTGATCTTCCGACGTCCTCGAAAGGAGTCCCAGACGATCTCATTAATCACTGGGAGACGCGTCTCGCTTCGTTTAGTTTCGTTTCGTTTCGTTTTGTTTCATTTTGTTTTCTTTCGTTTCGTTTCGTTTCGTTTCGTTTCGTTTGGTTTGGTTTCGTTTCGAGATCGTAGGTTGGTAGACTGTAAAAATCCTTCGTCCTGATCTACGGAGGCCTATCGATGTCTCTCACGCCTAAAGCCGGCTTGTAAATCACAAGGTAATCTCGATCGAGATCGCGTTCTCTTATTTACCAAGTAAATTTCTACCTATTTCTCCTTATTTGAGCTTATTCGCGCGAATCGATATTCTAAGTGTTTCAATTATTTTTTTTTTTAATTTTAATTCGAATTATTCGTTAAGAAAGAAAAGAAAAGAAAAAAAAATTAAATACAATAAATAAAAAAATAAGAAAGGAAAGAAAAAAAATATATATATATATGATCGCGCTAACCTATCTACCTGCCTACGCATTGAATTTATTAATAAATTTATAATTCATCGGATTCTAAAGATAAAAAATTATACTTTTAAATAACGATTATATGAAATTTCATGGTAACCTCTATATAAAGTAACCTTTTCAAATTTATGTTTATTTGGGACACCGCGTTAATCAATATCGGAAAAATTAATTATGCGATCATTTTTTACAATTTTTTTCTCTCTCTTTTTTTTTTTCTTTTTTTTTTACCAATCGCTTTCTCTTCAGCGTACGTGTACACGTGCGCGCGTGTGTGTATTTTTTTTCTCTTTTAATGTAATACTTAAATGTTAATATAAATTAGGTGTCGCTCACGTGTTCTTAGCGACAACAAAATTGAACATGTGTTCATTAACGTAAATTATTGTCTCTCTATCCTTCTTTTTCTTTTTTCTTAATATTCGAAGCAAAATAAATTATGTGTCGCGATAATAAATATCTTAAATCGAAAACTGATGCCAATGAGTTCTACCATCGATAGCTTCATTGATGTAGAGTTTAATTAATCTACTCTTGTATTTCTCTCTATCTCTATCTCTCTCTTTCAACTCGCTTATTAACAACCAATACCAATTGCTTTTTATGTTTGATGTTATTTACGATATTGTTGGTGTGACTTTAAACACATTTTGCGGTTTAATTTCAACATTGAACTCGATTAAAATGATTACGCAATAAGATCGTCATTAATATTCACAAATAATTATCAATATACGTGATATTTATATCAATAAATAGCTCGAATATTATAATATACATATATATATATATATATATACATATATATGACTATTTTCATTAAAATTTTTTATCAAAATAAAAATAAAATAAACACGTATTTAAATTGATATTATAAAACGAGATTTCCTAGATCCACATTATTTTCATTATTTTTCATTGATCTATCGGAAACGAAAAATACTATTAATTTTTTTACTATCAGATTAATACAGATATATTATATTGGATCAATAACGATATCACCGGATATAGATTATTTTCATTATTTCTATCGATATCGAAAAGAAATTAAATTAAATACGAGATATAAAAATCTTCGAACGAGATTTATAATCGTTCGACAAAATTATAAATATCGATAGAGAGCATTAAATATCAATGAAATAAAAATAATCGATATTTCTCAAGCGATCTATGAAAATTAATAATTAATTACCAACTATATACCAACGAAAATATGCAATCTTTTTTTTGCGCGCGAATCTGACTGATCTCTCTCTCTCTCTTAATCATTTTTTTTTTCTTTTCTTTTTTTTTTATTTTTTTTATTCGTGAACAAGGCAGTATAGTTTCGAGAGCCGCAAAACATTCGAGAGAAGCCAATAACGAGTTAAAGTACTGGCTAATATACGGCGCCACTTCTCGCTCAAGCTTTTATGTTCTTTTTTCTGTTTTTTTTTTTTTCTTTTTTTAAATTGTCTTTTTCTCTTATTTTTTTTTTGTTCTATGCTCTCTACGAAACGAGAATCGGACGTTAACCGAGCGTATAAGTCGACATGAAAGTTTTTTAAAGCACGTTAATAGATTACCCTATTCGTGCTCGTAATCCTCAAACATATACACATACATACACACTCATAGTCACATACTAGTACAGAAAACGGAAAAAAAATTGTAGAAAAAAAAGGGAAAAAAAAAGAAAGAAAAGATATAAATAAAAAATTACAAAACTTTTTAATTCACGCGTTTATGGTCGATCGAGTAAACGTCGCTCGCTAACTAAACTTTCCTTTCGCTAGAATACTTTATGTTAGCATAAATTCTATTCGCGAATAATTGCATATATTACTTGAAATATTCAATTATACGAACAATTCTATTTTTGTTCTTCTCAATGTACTTCTTTAATCGTAATACACAATACACGTATACGTATCTCGTTTCTTTATAAAAAGAAAAAAAAAAAAAAAGTAATCGACTGTGTAATTGAATATAATTTTGTTTCTCCGAAATTATCGATTATTATATCCAAATATATTCTATTACAATTTCTATAATTCCTTTCTTTTTATTTGCGAATAGTGATCCCTTAAATCACAAAATGTCCCGTTAAACAACGATAATTTAAATATTAAATAAATAATAAATCTAATGACAATATAATGCATTTAAAAATCACGTGCTTACTTTGTAAATAATACATATATGACCGAGTACAGGGAAAAGATTTTACGATACGCACGAGTTCCATTAAAACTCGAGAAACATCCTTTGTAAAGCGAAGACATTCGCTCAAGGAAAAAGATTCCCATTAATGTTAACAAATGAAATTTACGGTGATCGTTAAAATCCAGATTCCTTTAGATTCTTCAACAAGAATTATATACACTTACGTACGCAAGTACGATCTAGACAATGTATACCAGTGCAAAATTATCTCTCAAAAAGTAAAATAGAATGAAAGAAAAAAAAAAAAGAAAGAAAAAAAGAGATAGAATGAAAATAAAGTAGACAAAAAAAGGATAAAATAGAACGAAAAACAACAATAAAACAAAGAGTTAAGGTAAAATAGAAAAAGAAAAAGAAAGAAAGAAAAAAGAAATTTTTCCTTTCAAGTAATTGAGTCTCAAGTGCTCGATCTCGACGATAAATAATTTTTTAGTCGGATAAATCGGAGTGTTTCCTTCTAAACTCCTTTTAATTTTCCTGGTTAACTCGTAAAAAGAAATTTGACGCCTTTTAAACGTCGCTACGTTGAGATCGTAAATGTCGTAACTTAGCTGCGATCACGGAGATCATTAATACGATCGTTAGAAGCTCGTCGTAATCTGCATTTGAAAAATCCCGGTCAACGAGTAATTACGATGTACTATTAATGTTTATATATATATATATATATATATATATATATATATTATATTCCTTTTTTTCTTTTTTACAGATTCCATACAAAAAAGGTATTTCACGATTTAACAAGAACGGCATACGAAGTGTCTTTATTAAAGTCGAAGATGACTCGTCAGATCGTCGCCGTCGTCGTCGTTGTCGATGGTATAATGTCAAGGTTCGAAAAGAATTAAAAAAAAAAAAGATATATATATATATATATATATATATATATATATACATAAAGAAAGAAAAAAAAAGAGTGATGAAAAAGAAAAGAAAATAATGAAAATAAAAATTCCTTTTCGTTTCGATCTAGACAAATTTGTTGGATATGGATCTACGTGGAGATTAATATTGTTGTTTTCTTTCTTTAACGAGAGTTCGATAATTGTCATTGTAAAATAATTTTTTCGCTATAAATGGAGAGAAGGAGATGAGGGTGGTAATGGCGATGACGTTGCAAGGGAAGGAGGAGAAAAAGGATTCATTATATACACTTGAATTATTTCTCGAGTTATTCTCGAAGGTCACGTGCTAATTCCACGAGTATCATACGTTAAATGTTCTTCGATATATATTGGTAATAAGGAAAAAAGGAAAGAAGAAACAGAAAAAGAAAAAAAGAAATATAGAAATCTCTAAGTATAATTCTCCAACTCCAACACTCCATTATCTTTTCTTCTCATGGATATCTGCTTTCTAAGCTCTAAGAAGAAGCCGTACAACGATGGAAAGATTTTTCGCAATATGTTTCTGGTGTAGTAAATACGTACATAGATCGTTTAGATCTAACGAAGCCGATCGCGTTGCACAAGCGATCGATAACAGGTTCTCACGTGTGGATTCCATCGTTCGCGTCGGCTTCGATTTGTACTTGTAATCGTAACTAATGTTGAAAGCGAAAAGAGAAGATGGATGAATATATACAAAAAAAAAGAAAAAAAAAAAAAAAGAAAAAGAAATGTAAAAAAAAAAAAAAAAAGGAAAGAAAAAAGAAAACGAAAGGATAAATAAATCGTAATCGTTGTTTAAGCGAACGTAGAAATGAACGCGATTAATCGTTCGTCGAGATCGATTACCGGACTTGATCGAGTAAATATCAACCGTCTGTACGATTCAAGTTTCATTGATAGATCTTAAACGTTTGACGATCATTATCGATCTTGGAAAAATCGTATTTATTTTTTTCTATAGAAAAAAAAGAAAGTAGATACAAGGATTAATCGCGAATGAAAAATATTTTACAGGAGTAATACGAATCTTTTTGATCGGAGTAAAAATTTATTATCAATATTTCCTTATTATTACTTGTTCATTTATTATATGTATATGCGTATATGCATTTGTGTGCATAAGTGCATGACGAATGTAAGAAAGTGTTTCGAAAATAATCGAGTGCTGCCATCTCGTGAAATTCTTGAAAAACTTGTCGTGACTGTTTTATCGAGTTCTATCGATGATAAGTACGTGTACGTGCTGTATATATATATATATATATATATATATATATATATATATATATATATATAACAGTTAATTTAATACCGCATATAATCTAAAGTTATTTGACTATCGCCTTCTATTCTACCTTTTATCTTGTATTTTAAAACCGATAACCATTATTACTTCCTATATATAATAATGTCCAACTAGTGGAGAATCTCCATAGAAAAAAAATGTATATATATATATATATATATATATATATATATATATATAATAAATATATACTAACTTTCTCTCTAATAATAAATACGATCATTCGATATAAATCTAATTCTTAAATTCGTACAAATATTTCGTAAAGATAATTTCTGTGAGAATACGATCGAATAAGAACAATAATCATAATAATAACGTTGAGAAAAATCTTACCTTTTCTCTTTGTAGACAACAAGATATTCCATTGCCCATGATTCGATGAAACCAAACGAAAACTAACTAAATTTGAAACAACTCGATTCTCCTTGATCTCTTCTGTAACCTATAAAACGGTCTTCTCCACCGTGGCCGGTATAAAACTTTAACGTCCATCTTACGCAGATTATTTTTCACACCAACTTCGAATAATATTATTCTCGACGACATCATTTCAAAAACCAGTTGTTGCACACTTCGAGAAAGTTGACATTTAATGTTTTCTCTATCAAAAATAATCGTTTTCGCACATTTGCATTCACTCAGACGCACGCACACACGCGTCCCAACTGAAAAAAAATTCTCGACCAATAGGATTTCTCGTAGAATTTCAAATGCTTCATCGTACGTTACGATTATTTTATTATTATCCTTAATAACGTATCACGTATTAAAATATATACGTATATGTATATATATTTTATTTTATTTTAATCGTACACGCGTTCTCCCGACGTTATTACACGTGTTTGCACGTATAATTGTTTCGTTTAATCGTACGTAATATTATCTCTTTTTGCTAATAACTTTTCAACGACACGATGACAACGACGACGATGACGACGACGACGACGACGAAGACTGTAACTGAAAGATTAAAAAAGACGTTATTCGAAAATACGAAACGTATAATATCTATGCAAGTGTCGATAAGTTTTTAACATGACTACTAGAGGACGTTACACCTGTTTTCTAACTTTTATCATCAAGTATTACGAGTTAACAAAATTTTTAACATCATGAATTTACATTATCTACACGTTAATATTCCAACTCATTTTACACGTTTACGTAAGTTGTTATTATCGATACATAATTTTTCAACACGATGTATCAAAATGGCGGGAATATTCGAACGTTGCTTTGTTGTTTGTTTTCATTTTCTTTTGTTTCAAATATACCTCGATATTTTATAAATTAGACAGATTTTATTCGTTCGGATATTGCGTGTTTTTGTTGTTAATGAAAAGATTACAAACAAAGTAAATAAATAAAAGACGAGAAGAATCGATCAGTAGAATTATAATTGAATCGTTCGATCGTAACACAATACGAAATGAGAATTGAAATAATTCGAATAAATCGAATTTCTCGATTTAATATCGACGATCGTTAACGATATTCGCTTCGATTGTCTCCCAATTAACGTGTCATTATTTTATTGTTGCACTTTATTAAAAAAATGGAAATGAAACGTAATATTGACAATGCATAACCTCGAATTCATTTCTATCTTATTAAACGACGATCGAATATAAAAATGATTTAAAAAAATAAATAAAAATCATCTTGCTTGATTCTTCTATTAATATATGCAACGTTTTATGTATATAATTTTTTTCTCGTGAATTATTAAAATAAAAAGAAAAAAAAAAGAAGAGATTAACAAATCGAAGAGACGATTGTTCAGAGATCAACGTCGATAAAATAAAATGTTTCTTTTTTACACACAAATAGATCTACGTTATCGACTTCGATTTAATACGATAAATCTAAAGATATTTCGAGATGGCACAAGACGTCAATTTTTCTAATCACGGTGATATTATAATTAACGTGATTAGATGTTGCGTTTGAATTATATTATACTTTTCTTGTTTTTTTGTTTTTTTTTTAAATAAAACTGTATTCGCTTTTTATCGATAATTATATAACAATAATTAACCTGTATGAATACACTATAACATTTTACAAATTTTTATAATTACTCAAAAATCATCGTTGAACTTTACACGATCAGAATTCTCTCCCAAGACGGTGAAATCAGTTTTTGTTAATATTATACGAATTGAAAATTTAATCGTTTTGAAATGTTTAAATATAATTATTTTATATTTAATGCGCGAATGTAAAAAAAATTATTACTCTACTTTAATAATAAAAATACATAAAATATATAATAATTTTATTCGCATACGTGTGACGATGTGTGATGAGAGACGAAACGTCACATCGTCTCGGTTTCTAAAATCTATAATATTATTATTATATAAGAACGTTTTGAACATGGTAAAATTAAAATATGATTAAAAGCCATACTCGAAGGGTTCTTTCGAACCTTCGAAATTAACTCTTTGGCAATCCTGAAACTCCAAAGCAATCTTGAAACGAAAAATCGAGAAAGCAGAAAGAGAGAGAGAGAAGCGAAAATTAGTATATTAATTGCTGAAAATTCATAATTAAAAATTAATTAACTTATTCTAGGTTCGTAACTCTACAAGTCTCTTTGTTTTTTTTTTTTATCGATAACTCTGCTCGACTTTTTTTCAGTCAAAAGCTCCATGAGTCTACCGAGACTTTTCTTTTATCAACGAAATTATTTGTTTTATTTAAAAATTAATAAAAAAAGATCTTTGTACGCTCCTTCTTACGAGCGAATTATTCTAATTGTTCAAAAATAAATTACACGATTTCGCTTGTAATTCAGAGATTTATACATCGTGAACGTCTTCTTGCTCAATTTTTATTAAAATTAAAATTAGTAAATATCGTCACTCTTTGCTATTTTCGTAAGAAAAAAAATATTTCAAAACGCATTAAAATATTTACTATTTCAAATAATCGTAATAAACGCGTAAACATGATTAACTTATCGGGAGATTTAAAAATTAACTTACTACTTAAGAAGTTTCGCGATGACACCAAAACACTCGATTGCGATTTAGGTCGATTTAGGTCGAAATGGATGATTCGTAGTTGGTTGAAAATGAGATAGGTCGACATCGAAGTTGGTTGAGATTCTCTTCCGTGATGCACTGACTCTAATTCGCGCTAATTTATTAACGAACGGTCACACTGAATTTACTTTGCGAAACTCTACTATCTTTTCAAAATCAGTCTCTACGACTGTCAAAAAAAAAAAGAAAAAAGAAAAAGAAAAAAAAATTAAACATTTCGCGAACAAACACTGACTCTAACGACTGCATTGCACGCAGTCGATGCAAAAACACTTGTTTTAATCGCGAAACGCGAACGAACCAACACTGCTTCTATTTCGCGAATTTTTTTGTTTTTTTCTTTTTTGGTTTTTTTTATTTTAGCGACTACAAACACTCGGTTATTTCATCGTTACGCGCGCGATTGCAAAAGTTCTGAAACAAAAAAATACGAAATGAAATAATTTCACTTGAACGAAATAATTGCTTAATTATTAATAGATTAATTATTAACAGAGATTATATAATGCATTATTTAATTAAACTTATATTAATTATAATAAGAAACTATAAATTATTTAAAAAAATGTGCGACATAAAAATATACTTACTTTGAATTTTTACTAGTAGGAAAGATAACCTGTCAGAATTTCGATGTTGACTCGTCGAGGTACGAAAGAAGACTGATACGACAACTGCCAAAGTCAATGAGAGGTTTAATTTTGTTGACGTCACGCGTAACTATCCCCCTCCAATTTAAAACTTAAGTATAAAAGAAAATCAATATTATCCTCGCTATTTAACGACGCACCGATCAATAATTTTTGCCTTTGTAATCGCGATCGATCGATATTTCGTATTGTATTCGATTTTCATGTATATACATACGCGCGCACACACACACATATACTATTAATATTTTTTACACTTATACACACGTACTTTTAATCGTATCTTGTATGATTATGAGATTTCACACTTCATAAAAAATTTCCAAAAATTTCACGAGATAGAATAACTATATCGAATTAGAATTAGGTTAGTACGTCGTTCTCCGTCATTCGGAGTTAAGAGGATGTTTCTCGTTCGAAGGTACGACGAGTACTAAAGCTAAACAAATTTGTTTTCTTACATATACCTTGAATAATAACGAGAGGTGAAAAGATATAACCTACGAATTTGTATATATAATACGATTAAAAGCTCTTTCTTTTTTTTGTCTTATGCGAATTTATGCGTGTGGTAATATACGTGTGTGTATATGTGCGTGGTATGCGTGTTTATGTGTGTGGTGTACGTGTGATGTATGTGTGCATGGTGTACGTTGTGTGTGTGTAATGTGTGTACGTTGTATGTGTGTAATGTGTGTATGGTGTACGTTGTGTAATGTGTGTAATGTGTGTATGGTGTACTTTGTGTGATGTGTGTGTGTGTACGTGCATACGTGAGATACGATTATTACGAATGTGTAAGTGCGTAGCGCCGAGCTTAACGTTTATTTTCATGCGTGCACTATCCTTTGCAAAAATATCCGAGTGAGTTTTTTTTCCCTTTCTTTCTTTTCTTTCTTCTCCTTTTTTTCGTCGTCCGTTTTCTCATCGAATACATAGGTATTTTCTAAGAAATAATACAGGTCAGTGTGCGAGCCTTGAAATTTATATAGGTTAGTACTGTCCGAAAATATGTAACGGTTTTTCTCATGGTCATTTTTTAATTCCCGTCGCGTTTACGCACGTTTTAACGTATTACTTCTCTATATACATATATCCATATATTGACTTACATATATCTATCGTTTTTTCTTCGTTCCTTTCTTCGAGCATTCTCGATTATGTACAATCATGTACGTATAAAAAAAAAATTCCACGAAAAATTCACAGTATTGGTTTCTTCCAAATACGGATATATATATATGAATCCGTATATATATATATATATAGATATACACACGTCTATTGCACGTTATTTCGCGCGTAATATGTAAAACATAGGGATCATTTACTTGCACGTGATACAAGTGTACATCTGTTTAACCTTTCTAAATATTCGAAAAAATAGAATCGTTTCGTTACAAAATTATTGTTTACGTTTAAAATTCGAATTGATGACATTTGTCATTCGTATCATATCACCTATTTATTTTTAATATATTTTTTATTATTTTCGATCGATTAATTTAATACTTGAATTGACTAGCGATGTACTTGTAAGGTCCACTTTCCTTCCGTCCTTGTAGTCTTATCGCCATCTTAGACGCGGTACAAGTGCGCACGGTGTTTCCTCGCTCCGTATAATTACAGGTAATTAGCATATTTGTTTCTAACGTATACCCTTTTCCTATATATCAATCGATAGCTGAACACATGATTTTTACGAGGCCGCATTGATGAATCGGTACATCGTCGCGTTCGAAAGATATTCGCGAAAATAAAATCGGTCTCGTAGATCGCACTCAGGGAACTATGCGTCATATTTCTTTTTTACATTTTCTAGCTTTATTTTCATACGTCGATACTTCTCTCGCTTTTTAACCACGTTCTGATCAATTTTTTATATTTATAATTGTAATCGATCGATATCTTGTATTATATTCGATTTTTATATATTTTACACACACACACATATATACATATCGATATTAGTACACACACACAAACAGATACATACATATACATTCTTAATCTGATCCTGTTTAATATATGATCGTATACATTACAGATTTCCAAGAATTCAACGAGCTGGAATACAACGGCATCAAATACGCCTTTCTTATACCGAGCTTCTCTTCGTACGAGTCGAAACAAGTAAGTCCGTTTTTTGTTTAATAACATACAGCGAGATAGATAATAATAGAGAGAGATAGATAACATTCGATATACACATACGATTAGTTTATATATTTCTAAGAAATCCTCCAGTCAACTATAAAACAAAAACAGTCGAACGTTCGTCTTCTCTCAAGGATAAAGATCATTTATTCCTCTACAGTATCTCGACGAGTAAAGACCTACGAAAAGCGTCGATCGATTTCGTTAATTGCGTATTTCGTTGAAATTTAATTATACGTATTTTATAGATATTAATAATATTAATAATACGTATTTTAGGGATCATTTACGCCGATATTAATAATACGTATTTTTAGCGCACGTTTTTATTCCGACTTAATCACGATTAGTTTAGTATTATAGAAAGTTATATTTATCGTTGTTATAACATAGAACGTTATAGGAATTTATATACGCTTTAGTTTATTAATCATCGATTTTACTCCCACAGATATCGTTTAATCTTAGAAAATTTCTTAGATCTTTATCAACAATCAGATCTCTATGCAGCTATCATCATGTGGTACGACCTGAGCGATTGGTTATTAGGATATAAGGATATAATTAAGAATTCTAATGGTTTATGAATTCTAACGCTTTATATTTTATTCTTTGGCACGTTTATAATAGTGCCATTAATTATTTTTAAGGCTTATTTAAGGCGAGATTAAGAAAGATCGATTAATTATCTTCGATCGTTTAGTAATTAAGATAGTTTTCGACAGACCGAATATATAATATTTAGTCGATTCATGAACGAGCACCATTCGTTATAAAACGTAAATCACGACAGCGTAAATCTTCCAAGGTTTTCGTTATTAAACATTTCAAAATAATAACTTAGAGAAATCTACTTACCTCCTCGTATTAAAAATTTCCGAAGAAATACAAGATAATTATACTTTTTTTTTGTTTTTTTTTGTTTTTTTTTCTTCGATAAATATCTTCAAAAGATTTATATAAATTCAAGGATCGATCAATTGCGATAATAATTAGGAATAAAATATTTTAGCAAGATGGGATGTTAAATAAGAACGTTAAAAAGTATAAAAGAGATACGATATTACATCCGTAGAATATTATAAAACGTTGTATAAATTAGTAAAAAAAAAAATAATAATAATAATAATAATAATTCGTTATAAGAACTAATAAAACGTTAGAGGACAAATAGATGGGATGGGAAGAGTCGATGTGGAAATAATAGACGTGAAAGTTTTTTTTTTATCAAAACATGTATAACGATTTATTGAGGAGCTATTCAAGCATATTTAAATTTCATGAAATGCAGGTACCTACCTATCTACTCGCTAAATGTTACATTAAACGCGCACTTTATCCTTAAACTGTTCGGTATCTATGTAAGTTTCTTTATTTATCTTTGTGTATGTATGATGTGTACGCGCGTGTGTGTGTATGTACACACACACATATATATATATATATACGTATATATATATATATATATACAATGCGTGTGTGTATGTGTATGTGTGTGTATACATGCGTTTTAGTTTTCTTCTTTATCATTTTAATTTTTCATCATCATCGCCGTCGCCATTATCATTATCTGATTATCATTACAATTATCGTTATCATTATCATTATTATTATTAATTAATTTTTGCAGGAGAGCCGTAGAGAGTGGCGTTTTTTTTTTTTTTCGTCGATCGGCCCTGACTGATACGATCGTTCGTCTCCAAGAAGAAAAAGGCTACGAGCTGATCGAGATTTTTTTTTAGATAATTATAATTTCTCATCGGTGTCAAAATCGGAGAACAATTTATTTTACTTTACTTTATTTTAGTTCATTTTATTTCATAATTTTTTTTCTTCTTTTTATTTCTCTACACTATGCCTAGAAAATTATTATCTCCGAGAAGTTCTCCGTTGAAATCTGCGAATAGAAATAAATCGATAAGGATGGAGAAGAGCGAAGGATTAAAAAAAAATTCTTTTATTTCGTTCATGTATACATATATATATATATATGTACACGCGAAATATCGTTCTCATTTTATTAAATATCGAACGATTTTGTATAATTATTCTTGGAACGATTGGTTCGTATCAGCAGGGATACCACGCTGATCGTACTAAATACATTACATATTAATAAATCTGTTTTCTTTCTTTTTTTTTTTTCTTTTATTTTTATTATTCTTTTTTTATTTTGTTTTGTTTCGTTTTAAATTTGCCTACGGTAGTTTTGATTGCCAGTCTTCGAGTGCTCTTGATGGTTAATAGTGATCAGATCATTTCGTGTTTCTTCTGGTTTGTTTGTTTAATTTATAATTCTCGTTGTTCTTCCATGCTAATTTTTAAAAAATTCATCTCATTCTTGTTTTACTTTTTGTTCAGCTCATTAGCGTTCCCTTTTAGATCACATTTTTTGATTCGGAATTTACTGGAAGATTTGATTATCGGTAATTTAATGAATTAAAATTTCGATCGTCATCGATAAAAAGGAAAAAGGCTTTGAAGGGGATCGAATCGGACTACGATATTATCCCGTGTTTTAATGGTCACGGCTTTAACGAGAATTATTTTCAATTTGTTAAGAATGTGTTTCATGAGGATTTACAGCTAGATGTGTCGGTCGTACACCATCAATTCTGATAAAATATCGATCGTTTGCAATTAATCGTTATAATAATAATAATAACAATAACAATAATAATAATAATAACAATAAGAGTAAGAATAATAGAGTTATATTAATTCTATCGATCTTTCGTTTAATCGTCTTATCGTAGAAACATCGACGAGTAAAATATTCACGATAGAAAACATTTACACACGTTTATCTCAATTCGAACACATTTTAAATAATAAAATATCCTTAAAGATTATCGCATCAGTTCAAACGTTTATTAAATTAACGAAATGGCCCAATTGTTTGGAGTTTTGAGTTTAAGCAAGCTTGTTTAAGTTCAAGTACGTAGAAGAAAACGAAGTCTCTGTTTTTTTTTTCTTTCTTTCTTTCTTTTTTATTTTGTCTTTTTTCTTAACAAATGATCGTAATTTATCAAAATTGATCTCTGAACGCCGAACGTATAGACACACCTAAGACATGTGCACGAGAGAAATCTTAATTAAATCGAAATTACCATCGACTAATCGAATTCGCGTATCGATTGAAGAACGTCCACTTCGATCTACGTACACGACGCATACGTTCAATTCTATATACACATAGAGAGTATGTGTTATTGTTGTTGATGTTGTTATCGTTGTCGTTTACGTATGTACGAGACAGAGAAAAAGGATCTACATGAAAAACTATATTGACTATTTTCAATGCAGATATCTTTCTATTAGACGTAATATCGAATAACTCGAATCGATGCCACGAGGTCTACTTAATTGTGAAAGACACGATTGAATCTACGTTTCGAGAGGTCGATCGTGACAAACTGGAACGATTAAGCGATTAACAAAATTCGTTTCTACATTCTTTATTTTTATTTCTGTTAATTCGATATTTCTGTGAATTCGTATCTTTTTTCTTTTTTTTTCAATTATTTCTTCGAACACATTAAAAACGTTGACTTCGCGAATTTTATATTTTTGTGAACGATTCAGATCGGGGATCTAATTTTTTTTCTTTCTTTTTGAAGGATTTCATTTAAACGAATGCAATTATTTATAATTCTTCTTTCTTTTTGTTTTTTTTTTTTTCTGATAGTTTATCCTTCAAAAAGTAAATTCGTTGATTTGAAGTAATATTCGTCATTAGAAAGAAGTGAAAAGAGTAATGATATTAGAAATGATGATGATGATAATCCTTTCGATTGATCATGAAATTAGGCATCGATCGACGATCGAGAGATATCCTGAATGTCCCGAAATCGAACCTCTCTCATATTCTAAAACGTCATACGCAGAGAAAAAGGGATTAATACAAAATCTAACGTTCAATCGAGAACCGACGAATACAGATAGAATAAACTGCTTTTATGGAGAGAGAGGTTTTTTTCATTATTATTAATATAATTAATAATAGTGTAGTATATATATATATATATGTATGTGTGTGTGTCTGCGTGTATGAACGTAGTGTACATGTAATATGCATTTCTTTGTGTTTAGCAAACAGACGTTTCTTTCTTGTTCTTGACGTAATTGTAAATAGTGATAGTAATATAATAATAATAATAATAATAATAATAATAATAATAATAATAATAATAATAATAATAATAATAATAATAATAGTAGATTAAATTTATAGGCATCATCGACATTATGTTATTTTACAGTTCTTTTTCTATTTACATTGAATACACTGTCACCGTTATCCCTCGACAGAATTAATTAATTAACTTAATAATTATAATAATAGTAATGGTAATATATATATATATATATGTTATATATATATATGTATAAACGAACGAACGAACAAACAAACAGATGAACAAAAAGAAATAAATGAAAAGGAACGGAAAAAGAATTACGAATGCGCCTTAAATATTATCACGTGTTCTCTACGATGTATCGAAGAAGGACTATCGAACTTCCTTGGCTCCTTTGCTCGACGAGGACGAAGAGGGAAAAATGCACGCACAAATATGTTACGTTATTCTCGAGAATACAAAAATTACGACTTCCTACATTCTTTTATTTATTTATATATATATTTATTTATTTATTTATATGCATACGTCTTAACAATCTACAAAAAATTTTGTCCTGTCGAACTCTTGCCAAGGATGTTCCTCGTAGTCGCGAAGAGGAAGAAGAACGCCATTTAAATATAAATACATTCAAGTGTACTTCATTTACAGGATATCATCTTATATATATATATATAATTTGTTTTTTCCAAAAATGTAAAATTAAAAAAAAAAATGAAAAGAAAGAATTTTATTCCGGATGAAGACGTAAAATAGAATAATTACTTTTATTATTTTATATTTGTTACAATGAAATAATTCAACATTAGTTTCAAAGAGAATTAGAAAAATTTCTTTTGCTTTTTGTTTGTTTGTTTCTTTTTCTGATATCAATGATCTAAGTACTTAATCAGTCGATTATTTGCGATATCCTGTATACGAATTTACGTGTGTGTGTCTGTATGTATGTGTGAATGTGTACGCATGTATTCGTGTATTTTTTAAGACCAATACCAGTGCGACAAAGACAGACGAGTTTCATCTAAATTTAATCTACTTTGGCCATAATTTTTCGACCATTTGGAGAACGACTCATTTTATTATCCTTTTACTTTTATCTCTTTGTTCTCTCTGCGATGTTAGCATTAGATTTCGTTTATATATATATACACACATACACATATCGACTAATCAGAGAAAACTCTACGCTCTTTTTTAAATAGCGATTGGACACGATAAAAGTTAAAAGAGGGGATATGGGTTAGAGATATTTTTTCATTTATTCTTCTCTCTCTCTCTCTCTCTCTCTCTCTCTCTCAATTTTATTTTTTCTTATTTTGACTCGTTCTTCTCATAAAAATTCCCATTCGATACAAACAATAATATGGTCGTCAAATCATTTATGTTTCTTTCATCGTTCTCTTTATTTGATATTTCACTTTTTTCCCTTCCTTTTCGATTATTATTTAAAGATTAAAAAAAAAAAAAAATTAAAAAGAACATACTTCTGTCGATCATTGATCAAAGCACATTTTGGTCGTTGAAACACGCGCGATAATTCTCTCTTTTTCTTTCTCACGATAAATTCTTCTCGTTTTATGAATTTTCATTCTTCGTTTCTTTCCGTTCCCTTTTTTTTTCTTCTTCCTTTTAATTTTCTCTTTGTTCCTTTATAATTCGCACACGATTAGCAAGAGTAATAGCAAGAGTTTATTTATTTACAGACACTCAGAACATTTAAAAAAATCGACGACCGAACTTTTTGTACCGTTTGTTTAGAAAAATGTCTCGTAGGTTGCATATACACGCGACCTCTTAGTTTTTCTCTTTGCTTATTGTTCTAATATTTCAGAACGGATAAATATATTAACCTATATTTTCTTAATGTTCCTTTTTTAACTTTCTATTAACAGTGATTTCAAGCTATTCGAAATGTTCGATCGCCGAGACTAATTCTAAACGGGACAGTAATCGATCGTACTAAACTCTTTACGTTTACAGCACGTATCCAAAAATTGGAAGCAGTGAAGAGTAGAGAAAAAAAAAATTAAGATTTTTCGTTTAGAAGGACGTCGCTTCTAATTCTTTTTCTTTTTTTTCTTTTCTTTAACTTCTTCGTCCTCCTTCATTCATTTCCTTCAATTAATAGAAGATAATTTACAACTATTCTAATCACGATTTATCCAGCTTCGATCTTCTTGGTGTAATTTTATAATATTGTATGTACGCGTACATATGTATGTATATCTTACGTAAATCGAATCTTAAAACTTTCTAATCTATTTATTTACATAAATGATCATTGTCGAGATCTCTCTCTCTCTCTCTCTCTCTCTCTCTCTCTCTCTTTTTCTGTATCTTTTTTATTTTCTTTCTCTTACACGTTTCTTTTAATTCCCATTTTCTCCTTTCATCTTTTACCAGAGATAATAATCGAAATAACGTTTAACGCTAAAACGTGGAAAGGCTTCGGGCTACTTTCAAGGTACACGAATTTCTCAAAGTCATAATCGCTAATATTTACAGGCTTGATGTGCATTTACAAGGTGTGTTTTTCCCAAAATGGGAATATTTTTATTTCTTTTCTCGACAAAACGTTCTACTAAACATCGTCGCAATATTTCTTTTACGCGATTTCATTCGACCGATTCGAACAATTGTCCTCTCTATCTTTTAATCTTTTTTTTGCGTTTCTGTTTCTTATTACGCGTTTCGTATAAAAAAAAAAAAAAAAAGAAAAAGAAAAAAAAATATTCAATTTCAAACGATCGAAAGACAGATACAATCTCGTTGCAAAAAGAAAAAAGATCAAAGTTTTTCATCTAATTAATAATTAGTACATCGAGAGAGTTAGTCTGTATTTTTGATATTCCATAGACAGATTTAAATTGATATAGCTTTATAATCACGTTGCCTTTTTTTTTTTTGTTTTCTTTTTCGAGTTATTTATTTAATTTCACAGACTAATTGGAATACCGAATGATATATATATATATATTTTTTTTCTTTTCTCTTCCCGTTTTCAAACATCTTCTTTCATTGTCGAAAAAGCGAGAGGATTAAAATTTGCGACGCGTCGTTTTGTTACAACGCCGAAATATATTGGCAGTGCTGATGTGAAAAGTCTCTATCGTGTGATAAGAATAATTTAATTAATAAGAGCGCGTATTTATTGAATTAATATGGATTTTCCATCGGATACGTAAAAATCCGCGAGTATATAACATTTATATTCCTATCTTCAGAGACACTGATCTCTACGAAGAAAAAAAAAAAAAAAAAAAAAGAAAAAACTATAGCAACGATTTTACCCCGAGAAAACGTGACTATACAGGAAGATTCATCTCTCGTCCGATTCTCATTATTGTTTGGAATATAGTTTATTCTTTAAATTAAATAATTTTTAGAATCCTCATGGGACGCAATACTTTTTCCGAAGTGAAACTTTTGACACGTCGAAAAAGAAATTCTTTTTTCTCCGTCTAGAGAATAATAAAAAAAAAAAACAAAAAAAACAAGAAAAAAACAAAAAAAAAATGATCACAAAAATCGAACGAGAAGGTGATCGATATTCGCGCGAGTCTGCGTAATAAACGCGTGTAAATCTGTGTGCGTGTGTATGTAATGTGTATGTATAAGTGGTACGCTTGTATTTCTCTTCCTTTTTATTCGTAATATTAAACGTGTGTATTAGTACTATTACACTTGTACGTCTGAGAAATATTTTATTTACGCTATCTTTAAGATCATAGCGAATGTATTATTTATTATAAACGCGATTAATTAAGGCCTCTTAGTTACTAAAAACAGGTCATTATGGTTCCTTAACGAGTGACCACTTTCTCTCATCACTATTATCATTGAAATTCTATCAACGTTAAAGAGATAAAATCTTTAGTATCCTTTTATCTTTTTTGTTTCTTTATTTCGCAATGTACGTTTTGTCATATTTTCTTTTTTTTTTCTTCTCTTCGTTAGACATCCTTTGAATTATCATTTTCGAACGAAAAATTTCGTCTTTTTACGATTCCGACGAATGTTGAAAAGTGCTTGGCCTTCTTTATTTGTCTCTTTATTTTTTTTTTTCTCTTTACTTCTAAAACCAAACGAAACACGATTATGCTCGTTCATTTACCCCCATTTTTCGTGTACTTTATTTTTCTCTCAACACTTTTTCTATACAACATTTTTTGTTGGGAAAATTCATAATCTAAACTTTCTAACTCCTCTTGCCTCGTTGTTAGGCAACTCTCTTTGTTAATAGAATCATGCATAAGAATAATCATTTTACGAATGAAGTGAAAAATAAAATGTGGGACACAGAAAATAATATCGAAAACAAAATCGATCTTTCGCACCCGTCGAATAATGCTTTATTTGTATGAAATATATCGACTTATCTCATTTTGAAAGTACACATATAAAAAAAAAAGAAAAAAGAAAAAGAAAAAAGAAAAGAGACAAAAAGATGATTATGTACATTTTACTACTAGCGTCCAACGGATTATTTCATACAAATACTTTATGAGATTCAGTATAACGTTACTTATTTTTTTTTCTTCTTTTTTTTTCTGTAAAAATTTCTCACTTAGACAGTTATTACATACAAACATAATACATACATACATACATACATAAATACGTCGAGAAAATGGTTCATGAAATGGAACAAAAAGAGGTAACGATTGAAAAAGAAAAAAAATAAAATAAAATAAAATAAAATAAAAAAGGAATAAAACAAACGAAATGTCAAGATTGCGATTGATTGAATCGAACTTTACCATAATCAAACAAGACAAGAGAAGAATCTTGATCGATTTTATCACAATTTTCTTTTTCCTTCTCTTTCTTTCTCTTCAAATTAGATCGAATCAAATCCAATGCATACGTGTGTGTAATTCGTGCCAGGCCACTTTCCATAACGAACGAGTCATTATTATTTCTTTTCGATCTTCGTATTATTATTTCGGTATGACCGTAGGTACCTTACGAAATCTTACAATAATCGTCACCTAGCCTCCATTAATGTGTATAAACACACACACACACACATATATATATATGTATCTATTTATATATATATTTATAACGACAATTTATATTCGTTTTATTTTTACGTTCGACACAAGGAAGAAAAAAAAAAGGGAAACAAGAACTAACACGAACGTCCTTTGTGTATAATATGTGTTGCCGTTTTCTTCTTATTTGCTTCATTAAATGTACGTTGTTATTACACATGCAAATAATTTTACGTATGCATGTTATGGAGTCTTATACGTACGTTAAAAGAAAAAAAAAATACTCTTTCTATCTCTCTCTCACTCTCTCTCTCTCTCTTCTTTTTCTAATCGTGGTGCAGTGTTAAATGCCCCGACCTATCAGCTACAAACTGGCCTAAGTATTTTTTTTATCAGTGTCTTCTTTAAGTATACTCATCGTCGTCGTCGTCGTCGTCGTCATCGTCATCGTCTAACTCGTTTAATAGGAAACATTAATTACACGCGTTCATTCTCTCTCTCTCTCTCTCTTTCTTTCTCTCATCACATACACACGGACGAACACACCAATACTTTACATAACATTCTCTCACGTTACTGTATATTTCAAAAGTCTATAATTTCATTTTCGATTTATTTCATTGAATTGCAATATAGCGAAAAAAGTGTCCACGAAACTTCGACAAATTTATTATTAGAATCCAACTTCTTTAGGATTTTTGTTTTTCATTTATTTTCTTATTTATTTATTTATTTAATCTTTTTCTTTTTCTTCTTTTCTGTGATAGTTTTTTTCTCTTTTTTCTTTTTTTTTTACTGTTCGCAATTAACAGCACCCAAATCTTTCCATTCGCGTATTCTCTCTCTTTCACTCTCGTTCCGTTTCTAGTAATGAGAAAAACAAAGAAATTGAACAAGTATAGCGTTGTTGAGTTTCGAAGATGGGAATAGGATTATTTTCACTCGTAGATCCTAAAATACTTTTATTTATCGAACTGTAAATGTTACTATCGAGAAGATAATACGTGGATGATGATCCAGGATAACGAACGATGGAAGTTGATCTTCGAAAAGGATCGATTAAAAGGTTAAGTTAAAAGAAGATAAAAAATAATAAGTTTTTGCAAGTTGAAGATGATGTGGAGAGATTGCAAATAAAAAAAAAATATACATATGTATATATATATACATATTTAAACGGATGGAATGTCGTACGTTTATAGTCCATTTATAGATCAATAATCTTTCTTCAAAGATCACCTCTTCGTACATCCTCGTGGATCTATCACATCCATGTTCTATCGATCCTCCAAATAGTTTATATCTCACTTTGAAAAGTAATCGCTAAGTGAGTCGTAATTAACACGTTATTCAATCGAACCTTCCTATTGGACGAAGTTTCTTGGCTACTTTAGGAGAAAAAAAAATTATATTATATCCATAATAATATATCCATGATTATTGAATAATTTTCGTCGTTTCTAAATATAATCGAGATAAGTTAGCTCGTTGAAAGTTAACGAATAAAACAAGTGCAGTTGCATTTTTTAATATGATGATTATTCCAATGATCGATACACCAGCAGTGATCGTGAACGCGTAATCGTTAAAAAGAATAATTAAAACCATAAGTAACCATAAGAACTTTGACGACAATCGATCTGACTCGATTACATATATACGGAACGAGCTTTTGAACTTAGATAATAAAGTATGGATCTCAAAAAAAAAAAAAAAGAAAAAAGATGTAACAATTAGACGATACTATCAATTAGAATAGATTGTTAGAAACGATGCTAATTAATTCATACTCTTTTCGAAATATGTGTAGAGTAGCACAGCGTGCGTTTCTTTTGTCTTTGATTACGATGGATCAATCGATTCATGGGATTATATCAGGTAAATCTATTTACACGATGAATAAGATGAATTTATATACAAATGATGTGTGTGTGTGAATTCTTTCAAACGGTCGGGTCCATCGTTTTCTGTGTGACTTTTTTTCATTTCTTTTCTTTTCTTTTCTTTTTTTCGCCTTTCCTTTCCTTTCCTTTCTTTTCTTTTTTCTTTTTCTTTTTTTTTTTTTTTTAACTTTCTATGTCTAATAATTACGAGAAAAGAATTCATCGCTGAGATACGAAAATTTGACATATCGATTACAACGTTCGCAGGTAAAGAACGCTCGGTAAATTAATTACGATTAAGTATTATTCAAATATTTTTCAATATTCACCCCTGCTCTATTACGCTCTCTTGAAAATTCTAATTATTTATTATTTTTATTATCATTATCATTATCATTATCATTATCATTATCATTATTATTAATTCCTTCAAGATACACGCGACCTAAAACCTCAAAAACGCGGCTACTGTACAATGATGTTTATATTTTTCGATTTTTTCTTTTTTCCGTTCTTCTCCTTCGTCTTCTCTCCTCTTTCTCCTCATTCTTCTTTTTTTTTTATCTTATGCCTTTTTTGAAAGTTCGTTAAAGCAATAACGAATGAAAGTGGTCGCGTGCATTCCTTTCTCTCTTGCGAATACGGGAACATCGTTTAAAAATACTTAGAAGATAGATAAATTACTTAATTACGACTATCTATCTCTCTTTCTCTCTCTCTCTCTCTCTCTCTCTGTCACTCAAACACACACACTCTTATTCTCTTTCTCTCTCTTTCATTCATTCTTCACTAATCATATTAAAACTCAATTTGAGTTTACTCGCGTAAAAAAGAGAACACATGTGATTCCTGTCCATTAAAGAAACCAAGAAAAATAAAAGATATAAAGAGAAACAAAAAAAGAAAAAATATATATATGTATATATATATACACACATATATATACATATACACATATACATATATATATAGAGAAAAGAGTCAAACGAGCGACACAGCACTTACTACAATGTTCTAAATACAAATACGTCTATCTAGAATTTCTTTTCTAGTTATATCATCCTTTCTTTCTTTTTTTTTTTCTTCACTTCCTTAAGATATATTCCCTGTGAAACTACGAATTCCTTCATCTAGACTCCTTAAAATCTATAATCACACTCAGAACGTATAATTATCGTTATTTATATCGTTATTATTAGTAATTGATTAATTGATTGATTAATCGATCGATCGATCGATTAATCAATCAATTAATCAATCAATTTATCATTATAAACTAATCGTTTTCTTATTATGCATCATTATCATATGTCTGGCTCGTTTTACATTTATTTGTTTCGTTAGTGGATCAAACGTTCGAAAATGTTTGCTTCGATCACGTTTACACAACAGACAAAAAAAGCCACTATTTTACCAGTAACTTTTTCGTTTTTCTATTCTCTCTATTAACCTTTTTTAAGTTTAAACTTCTTTTTTTTTTTTTTTTATTTCTTTTAATTTGTTTTCGATCGCTCGTACAATTATTCGTCTCGGCAGTGTATTTTAAGTGGAATATACATACGCAGTTACTTATATCGCATTTCAAAACGTCCGATCGTTCTCTCTAAATTGATTCTTCTATGATCGTTTGATTTGGAAAGAAAGAAAAAAAAAAGAAAAAGAAAATTAAACGATTCCTCGCGTTAACGATACAATTGTCTCTCTCTCTTTCTCTCTCTTTTTTCCATTCTTTTTATTCGATCTTTTTCCTTTTCCTTTTTTTCCATCGAACGATTTTATTTCTCTAGGTTAATCGCAAAATACAGATTTTTTTTTACAATCTTAAATCATCAAGTTGTAATGTTTTTCGTGATTGTGATCTAATCCATTTTTTTTCTTTTTTCTTCTTTTTTTTTTTTAATTTTTTTGAGACGACGCGACGGACAAATGGTTTTACCTTCTAATATAGGTCGAAAAATGTTTCCCTACGTAATAGGAAAAATGGGAGGGAAGAGAAAAGAAAAAAAAATTTTTAAAGAAACAAGAGAGATTAGAAAAGGAAACAAAATCGAAAATTGGGTGTCACCGGAAGCAACAACATAGCACATGGATCATCGTGATAAACGTCATAAACTTGATGATTATAGGAATCTTTCGTAATATTTTAAAATATATAATATACGCATATATCTCTTACGTCGATCGACCGTAATCGCGATCAGAGAATACAATAATACTTAGAACTAATTATAATTTGGTCGATCGACGTTCTTCTCACACATTGTAAATTCGCCGTTATCGTTTTAACAATTTCGATGAATCCCTAATACAACATCGCTAAAAGACTATTATATCAAAGTCTTCGTTACGATATTTTACGATAAGATTAGAACAAGATTAGACGTGTAATGTTTATCCTCTTTCGAATTCTCAGTTCGAACTGAGTGCTGCTTCGGCTACGATTTATTTCTAAACGACGACGAGAATGAAACAGAGGCTTTCGTTCATTCTCAAATACAACTATACGTTTCTTTTTAGTATCCTTGTTAATTTTTTTTTTTTTATTCTTTTTTTCGTTTTGTTCATTTTTTTTTTCTTTATATTTTCTATTGCCGACAAGCTTACGATCTATGGGATTTAATTGAAAAAATTCGAATTTGAGTCGGCATTTAAAATCAATCCTCCCCTCTCGTCGTTTCTCGACTTGAATATACGAAATGAATTCGTTCGATTAATTTTTTTTCTGTCGAAGCAATCACGAGTTCCAGTCTCTTTTTCTATCATTATTTTTTTCCGTTCTTCGTTTAATCGTTTGTTTGTTTGTTCGTTCGTTTGTTTGTTTGTTTATTCACGTATTTTTGAACTTTTACTTCTTTTTTATTCTCTTCTCAAAATCAACAACTTTCCGACGTTCATATTTTTATTGACATTATTTTCAATCTTAATAATGACGTTAAAAATTATCATCGATCACGAAGTCACGTATCTCGATTACTTCGCAAATATCCTAGCCATATAATGGCCCTGCAAAATCGATCGATCCTATAAGATCGATCATATATATGTACATATATATATATATATGTGTGTATATATGTATATGTATATATATATGATCTTTACATGTGTATAATATGTATACATGTATATAATATTATATATATATACATATATATACACATAGATTTATTTGTATATATACATAGGATCATCGAAAAATCTTTTATCTTTCTTACTCTTTCCGTCTCATTCATAAAAACACGCGTGATCTCGAAAAAGACAACGATCGATCATTCGGAACACGTTGATCGTTATCTACGATCGAAACAAGATCGATTTATTCTCGAGAAAATATATCCGCGTCGTATCGTTAAATATGTATATATATATATATACACACACATATATGTACGTGTAATATATATATATACATACACACACATACAAACATTCACGTAATTTCTAAATATTCATAGAGAAGAATAAATGATAAAAAGAGACTGGATCGTCGTGTAGATCGACCGATCGATCAATCGATCTATGAGACACATCGTTCCTTCGATTGGTCTTTTTCGTGTTTCGTTTAGTTATTTCGATCATTTTTATAATACATGAGCCCCTCATTTGCGCCTCTCTCTCTCTCTCTCTCTCTCTCCCTCTCCCTTCCACCAGCTTAACAAATTACATCTTCTATCTCATTCTACTAGGCTCTCTTTCTCGTCGCGTTACTTTCGCGATGCGTCTACCCCTCCCCTCCCCTATCTAAACACACACACTCTCTCTCTCTCTTTCTCGCGTGTATACAATATTTATAATAATATATATATATATGTAGATATATATATATGTATATACACACATATATATATATATATATCTATATTTATACGGACATGTATATTCTTCTCTCGTGTATGTGTATTCGCGTGTGTACGTGTACGTGTAAAGAGTATATATGTTTTTTGTGTTTATGTATATATCGGCTAGTCGAAATTGAAGCTACAGTGTGCTCGGCAGTCTATTGTCTCTCTTGGCTCTTCTTTGCTTGCTTGCTTTCTTTCTTTCTTTCTTTCTTTCTCTCTCTCTCTCTCTCTTTTTCTTTCTTTCTTTCTTTCTCCTTATTTTTGTCATCTTCTCCGTTTCTTCCTTCTTCCTTCTTGTTTTGTCTTCCCGGATAAGTATAACCTCGCTTCTCTTTCTTTCGAAAAGATCGTCCAAATGACGACGTAAAAACGAGAATACGTCTAAGGAATACCGGGAAACACGGTCCATTCTTGTGAGTTACGTGTCCTCTCCTCTATTTCTTTCTTTCTTTCTTTCTTTCTTACTTTTTTCTTTCTCTCTCACTCACACACACACTCTCTCTCTCTTTCTTTCTTTCTTTCTATCAATCTTTCTATCTCTTTCATTCATTCTTTGTCTGTATTTTTTTTGTGTGTCTCTTTCTTATTCCGCGCGGAGAAGATTTATTCCCATTGGTGAGGAGAGGGTGGCAGTTCCGAAGGGTGGGCCACCGTTGAGCTGCAAGTTGTACGGAAACATTTTTAAATGACAATCTTTTTGGAAATAGTTATAAATAAATATATATATATATATTTAGTAAAAAAAAAATAAAAAGAAAAAGAAAAAAATAGGACTCACAAAGGGTTAGAGCTGTTTTTTAGTTAGCAATAGGGTCATACTTTAGGGGATTGCGGGGTTGATGAAATTATTCGACGAATTTATATAGTTGTTGTAATAGCTCGTAGTTTGTTATTATATTATGTATAATTTGAAATTAAATATATGTATATATATATATATATATATATATATATATATGTTCGTCGTATAATTTCATTCTTTCTAGCTAGTGATCTTTTTCTACTGTCAAATCTTTGAAAAAATTTTTTGTTTATAAGAATATTCTAATGCAGAACAACAATTCAAAGATTTGATTGTTCAATCGACGAAGTCTATGATTCTTTTTGAAACATTCTTTTTTTACTTTTCTTTCTGTTCTTTTTTTTTTTTCTTTTTAAGAACATACACTTTGTCAATTTTTCTCTTTTACTCGAATTTGTCAACGAGTATCAGCAGCACGTTTCCAAAGCACTAAATTTCAAAGGAGATATATGTATAATAATTGCGGTAGTTACTAAAGCATCGAAAGACTACAAATTCTAAGAAATTTGTTATTTAACAAATGCGTGCTAATCATAAGCTCTCTTTTATATTGTCACTGAAATACATATATATATATATTTATATATGGATGCGCACTGCGTGCTCGTGACAAAGTCTACATTCGAAGAGTCGTTTCGATAAACTCTACGAATTTAAGAAGAAAAAGAAAAGAGAAGGGATAAACAAAACGAAACGAACGAACAAACAAACAAACAAACAAATAAATAAAAATTAATCATCTTACTACACATATCTACTTGAGTGTTTTCTTACTTGGTTCGTCCCGACTCTTCGAATTTTCGAGTTTCACTATATATTGTCCTAAGGACTTAATATATATATATATTTATTTTTTAAATAAAGTACTTTTTACGAAAACGTGCGTTTAGGGATGCTTATCATAAGAGAAACAACAGAAACAACGCTCATCTGATTTCCATGCAGCTGTCAGCATGCGTGACAGCCGGGGCTTATACAAATCTCTTTCATTTTTTTTTTTCCAAATATATTCTTTGCTTTTTCTTTTCTTTCCTTGAAAAAAGAGAAAAAAAGGAGAGATATAAAAAAATATTTAAAAAAAAAAAAAAAAAAAATATCAAATCGATTTCTCTCTTTTTCGCTATAACTTCGTTTTCCGACATTTCTGTTTTTTTAATATTTTATTTCTCAAAAATGTTTCCCCCGTAAATCTTTCACACTCGTCGCTTATTTTCCGTCTACCTTGGAGTTTTTCGTTTTCTACTTTTTTTTTTATTGCTTTTTATTTTATTTTATTATTTTTCCCCGCATTTTCTCACATCGTCCCCCTCCATGCCCTCTGCTTGGAACCTTGTCCTTCTATTTTTTTTCTTTTTCTTTTTTTACTTTTATTTTTTAATCAATATTACTTTTTTCTACTTTTCCTTCCCTCTCGGTATTTTTATTTATTCTCTTTTTTTTTTCCACGCGAGAGACGGGCCACAAGCGCGATGGCTCTCCTTTGGACTTTGCTTTGCCAAGTTCTCCTTCGTGGAGAAAAAGAGAAGAGAAGGATTGGAAAGAGAAGAGGTGAGAGGAAAGAGAGGAGGAAGCGGAGGAGGAGGAGGAGGAAGAGATGGAGTAGGAAGAGAGGATCGAGAAAAGCGTGACATGAAAATAGCGCGTAAACAAAGGATAGCTTGAAAATGGACTGATATCTTTCTTTTTTATCTCTCTTTTTTTGTAAATATCTTTTTTTTTTTATCTTTTTACTTTTTATCTTTCGTCCCACCCCACCACCGAGAGTGTTCACTTCTCTTTTCTATCTTCTTTTTTAATTTCTCCTTCTTCTTTTTATCCTCGCTTCTTTCTCTTTTTCTTTTTTTGTTTGTTTCTTTTTTCTTCACTTTTAACTCTTGCGGTAAGAAGAAAAAGTAGAAGATATCTATTATCTCGCCACGTGATTTATTATCTTTATATTATAAATAACATAAAAGAGAGAGAAAGAGAAAGAGAGAGAAAGAAAGGGAGAGAGAGAGAGAGAGAGAGAGAAAGATAGAAAGAGAAAAAGAACTTGGCTCCTCAGAGAAATTTTTTTCCCGATTAATTATTATTATTATTATTGTTATTATTATTATTATTATTATTATTATTATCATCATGTAAAATCCGAAACAAAGGGACTTATACATATTGTAAAAGGTTTTTGGCAAAGCAAACTCCAGAAATCATCACACACGTGAAAATATTCCCTCTCGTTAAAATTATTCAAAGAATAATTCTCTTCAACATCCGATCAAAAATATTAAAATATATCTATAGAGAAATTTTATCGTCCATTGAGGGATATGAAGAAAATTGTGAGTGGACATGACGAAAAAAGAGAAGAAAAAAAAAAAGAGAAAAGAAAAAAAAACAGAAAAAAACGAAATTAGGAACACCATGATATTTCAGTTGGGAACTAATCAGTGCTGGGAATGAGATGCAAGGGACTTGTATAACAGGATTGAAAAGAGATAAGCAAAAATATTTGGCAAAGTTGTTGTACAATTAGAAATTTTGTTCGTAAGGAAGATGGATATAACAACGTCGATGATGATATTGTTATTAATAATTCATAATTGGGATGATATATCAAAAAGGGGTGAGGGTGTAATGGAGTAAAAGAGAGAGAGAAAGAGAGATAGAGAGAGAGAGAGAGAGAGAGGGGGGGGGGTAGGTTACCTGGGGATAAAAGTTCGAGGAAGTGGATAGTGCTTTTTATCTACGCAAAACATCAGTGAGAGATAAAAAAAGGGATGTCAAAATTCGGATGTATTTTTTTCTCTCTATTCTTCGTTGATTTCTTTTTTTCTTTTTTTTTTTTTTAATCTTTTTGTTTATTTTGTTCGTCCACCGCGTTGCCCTCTTTACCGCGATCGCGAATTTTTTTTTTTTTTTTTGGTTTCTTTATTTATTTTATTTTATTTATTTCTATTTTTTTTTTCAACTGAAGGCTGCATGGTGGATCAGGCCTTCTTACACTCAATCAACAAAACTCTCCGATTCAGGCGCACCTCCGATATTTACACGTCGTGAGTCATCGACGAATTCAAGCGAGTCTAGGGTTTTTTCTAATTGAATTATTTATTAATTAGTATCGCATATATATGTGTATATATATATATATGTGCATACACCACACACACGCACGCACGCACGCACGCACGCACGCACGCATACGCATACGCATACGCACATACATATAGGAAGGATTATTCATTAAAGTTCTTTCTCCATCTCTTGGTGCAACTTGATATCTGTCAAATAAAAAAAATTCTATTCTTAATTAATCGAATAATATTCAATGAAATATTTAAAAAGAAAAAAAGATGACTGCTATTTGGTTACATACGATTTTAATAAATCGATACAATTTCCATTCTTCAAAGTAATTTCAACCTCGTCGGAATTTCTTAGAGAGAAGATTTGAAAGAAAGACAAAATAAAAAAAAAAAAAAAGGAGAAAACTTTGCAAGCACACATTATCATGATAACGCGAAATGGAAAGGTCGAGGCGTTACCCGGTAGAGAGCATCCTCTCTAGCCGTTTAAGATTTTACTAATTACATCTACCGCGAAACTAACGCTAATTAGCGCTTGCGGTTATCTCTCTTTCTCGCGTCGGCTATGAGAAATATGAAACATCGACGTCGACGTCGACGTCGACGACGATGACGACGACGACGACAACGACGACAACGACGACGACGACGACGATGATGACGATGACGACAATGATGATGATGACGACGAAGATAACGATGAGTTGAATTCCAACTGAGAAACACGACGATGACAACGACGATGACAACGACTACAAAGAAAGGATTCGTGACCTTTTTATCTTCATCTTCGTCGTTGTCGTCGTTGTCATCGTCATCGTCGTCTTCGTCGTCTTCGTCGTCTTCGTCGTAATTTCTCTTCTGCTTCTCCCATTTAGGCTTTTAGAGAAACGATGAACGCCGAGAGTTCTCTCTATATTCACGACGCATTAAATTTCTTTCACGTTTTTTACTCGTGAAGAATGTGAAAGGAATATCATGAAGGTTTTCAACTATAAATTTGTTGAGAAATGGAAAAGAAAGAAAGGTAGAAAGAAAAAAAAAAGAAATGACAATAATAATAAAAAGAAAAAAAAAATATATATATATATACTATTCTAGAATTCACAAATATTTTTACTATCTTGATTTTGATATCGAGCGAAGATAGATCCTTAGGAAAAAGTTTATAGAACGATACATGGAGAAAGAACGTATAAAATCGATCGAATCAACTTGGAAATTGATATTAATAATCGATTTCATTTTATTTTATTTTACTTCATTTGATTATTCTCGTTTTTTATCCTTTTTTTTTTCTTTCCCAATTTCACCCCTTCGTCTCGAAGATACCCAACCCGGTTTTTTTTTCACTCTACCAACTCCACCTCCATCCTCCACCTCTACCTCCACCTCCACACATACAGACACACACACACCCATACAAATATACACACATATACACCTCTCCCCCTTCGAGCGTTACCCTCAGACTCGCTATCGATTCGCCGGCAGCGAACTCTCACGAGAGACTGAAAGGAGACAGAGCAAGCTATGTGTTTCAATAATCCGACACAACAGTCATACAAGAGCGTCCAACTGAATGTAAGAAGAAGCGAGTATGGTATATAATTACGATACGAGGCACGTAAGTATTAAGAAAGAAAAAGATAAGTAAAGAGAAAAGAAAATTTCGGGGGGAGAAGAAAAATATACAAATCAAACTAAACGGATAGAGAGAAAGAGGGGGAGAGAAAGAAAGAAAGAAAGAAAGAAAGAAAGAAAGAAAGAAAGAAAGAAAGATAGAGATAGATAGATAGAAAAGTGGAAACGAAAGTTTCAAGGTAATAAAACAGAAACGCTTCACCCTTTCCTTTATACAGAGTGGAAAGAAAAAAAAAAGATAAAAGACAGACAGACAGACAGACAGACAGATAGATAGATAGATAGATAGATAGATAGATAAATAGAGTGGAAAAAAGAGAAAATGTAGATAAAAAGAAAGAAAAAAAAAGGAATAAAGATTTGTTTGTATAGTACCTCTGCGAGCGAGGTCGAGACGACTTATTGCTGACTCTCTGTTCTTTCGGTTCTTTCAGGAAGACACGTAACACGATTGGTGGTAGTAGTAGTTGTTGTAGTAGTTGTAGTAGTAGTAGTAGTGGTAGTAGTAGTAGAGAGTAGTAGTAGTAGTAGTGGTAGTAGTAGAAGTAGAAGTAGCAGTAGTGGTAGCAGTAGCAGTAATAGTAGTAGTAATGGTGGTGATGTAGTGATGGTGATAGTGGTGGTGGTGGTGGTGGTAATGGTAGTAGTAATAGTAATAGTAGTAGTAATAGTAGTACTAGACAATAGTAGTTGACAGTAGTAGATAGATGATTCGATAATAGTGGTAGTAGTAGTAGTAATAATAGTAGTAATAGTAGTAATAGTAGTAACAGTAGCAGTAGCAGTAGTAGTAGTAGTAGTAGTAGTAGTAATAGTAGTAGTAGTAGTAGTAGTAGAGTAGTAGTAGTAGTAGAGTAGTAGTAGTAGTAGTAGTAGTAGTAGTAGTAGTAGTAGTAGTAGTAGTAGTAGTAGTTATGTGTACGTATACGCGGCGCAGGATGCTGGATCGGCGATCAGCTTGCTCTAACTTGACGGCAGTAAGCAAGACGAGAAACATTATATACTTCATCAGCATTCTTTTTCTTATAATTTTGTTTGTTTTGTTTGTTTATTAATTTTTTTTGTTATTTTCAATTAAGATGAAGAAGAAGATGATTATATGATCGGGAATGGAGATGGTGGTGAGGACTGGAGGTGGTATTTTTTGGAGGAGGTTGAAGCAACGTGTATATATGTATGCGTGCTCGTGTACTTGTTTGTGCAATTATTTTTTTACTATTCTTTTTTTTTAATTTCTTTTGGCGGGGGGGCGGGTGGGTTTTGTTCTCTTTCTTTTTTGTTGACGTGTGTTTTTTTTTTCTTTCCTGAGCTTATCAATTTCTACTTTGTCTGTAATTTTTTTTTTAGATATCTATATATATATACTATATGTATAACTACGTATATATGTGTTTTTCGAGAGATCGCACACAGCGACGGTGGATATGGGGCTCTAGTTTCTTTTCTTATTTTTTTTTCTTTTTTCTTTTTCATTCATTCTGTATTTCTTTCTTCCTCTCTTTTTTTTCTTTCTTTCTTTCTTTCTTTCTTTCTTTCTTTCTTTATTTATTTATATTTTAATTGGGCAAAAGATGTGACAGACGACATGTTACACTCTCGTCCTTACTCTTTTGCCGATGGATTTGGTTTCTACGAATTTTCTTAAAGGAGCGTTCTCTGCTCTTTCTCGTTTTTATTTTATTCTTTTCTTTTTTTTTTCACTTGGTCTCTAACGTCACGGAAAAGAAATTAAAATAGATAAATAAAAAGAAGTAAGAGAGAAAGAGAGAAAAAAGAAGATAAAGAATAGATAGAAAGAAAGAGAGAAAGAGAGAGAGAGAAAGAGAAAGAGAAAAAAAAAAAGAAAGAAAAAGAAAGCAAAAAAGAAAAGAAAAGAAAAGAAAATCAAGAAAAAGGGAGGGAAAAGAGTGAGACAGAGAGGGTGTAAGGATGAGTTGTCAAGACAAAAGATCTCTTTCTTGGCTCGTTTCGAGTCCGTTGCTATGATCCTTCTGTCTCGACCCTCCCCCATCGTCCTTCGTAAACTCTCACAGCTTTTGCTTCTTTTCTTTTTCTATTTTTCATGAAGTATGACGTTCTTTTAAACACATATCGTTAAACAATACCCAAGCGTCCTTATATATTCTTTTGTATCTTGCTTCTTTTTTTTGTTTTTTTTTTGTTTTTTTTTTTAAATCTTTACTCATATCTCATACGTTCAACTTCCTTTTTAATTATAATATAATCATGTGTTCTAATATATGACATAATTATATTGATTCTTGGCTTGGTCCATTATTGAAATAGTTTGAACTTTTTGAAAACACTGTGTGCACCTCTACATATATCGTTAGAGTCTAATTCTGTCTCTTTTTTTTTTTTATATATATACATATTATATATATATAAATTTTTTTTCGATGAAAGTTATTGGAAAAGAAGAAGAAGAAGGATCGAGAGAAAGGGAGGAAAGATTTTTTTTAAAGGAGAAGGAATTATTATGAAGTGAAGGAGATATGATTGATGATAAAGAGGAAAAGAAGGAGAAGGAAACGAATTAGAGAGTGAGAGAAAGAGAAAGAGAGAGAGAGAGAGAGAGAGAGAGAAAGACAGAGAGTGAGAGAAAGAGACAAAAAGATCGTCGATGATGACTCGATGAGGAGAAGGCTGGTGTTTCCAATGCTGCTGTTGCTGCTTGCTGGTGAGGGTGTGATGGGAGGAAGGGTGGAGGATAGAGGGTGAAGAGTGAAGAGTGGAAGAGTTGGGCGTGGAAATTGCCGGGAAATTTTTTGATGTTGCTGTTCTTTTTTTTCTTTTTTTTTTTTAAATCTGTAACTCGATGAATCGGTTTTATTGGTTTTAGGTTTATCTGGTTGATTGATTGGATAAATGGTTGATTGGTTTGATTGGTTGGTTGGTTAGTTGGTTAGTAGGTTGGTTGATTGGTTTGTTAGTCGGTTGTTGATCGGTTATTTGTTGTTTTCTTATATCTTTTTTGTTTTGTTTTTTTTTCTGACTATTTCGTAAACGATCGTGGGAAGATCATCGATCTGTGGGTCTGTGCCTGGGCGACGTTGAAGATCCGCCACCTACGGCTTACCTTGCGAAGCTCTTGAATGCCGCGGACTGCGGATTTATGCAGAGCGGCACGCGCGACGTGTTCAGCTGCTCCGCTATAAATTTGTGCATCTCCTCTGTAACAAGATAAAAGGACAAATTCGTTTCGGATTATTAACGACGCAGATTGTTTTAAGAAGTTCTTTGCGATCTCTTTTCTCATTCTTCTTTTAATTCTTTCTTTCCTAATCATTATTCGCATAGTGATTACGATCAATGTAGATCAATAAATTTTATACGATGGAACAGTTTCGAACTAATGACATAGATGGACACTCGTAATGTAATCGATAGAAAAAAATTTGCAGAGATTTTTGATCGGCTTATTTTATTGCGTCTTACCTTTCACCTGCTGCACGCTCGTCAGTTTTCGCTCCCAGAGATCGTCGAAGGGATGAGTAGTCGCTGGCTCGAAGTCCCCAGTGTACTGTCTCATCCCAGCACTCGTTGTGTAGCAACACGTGCACATGCACGAGTGATATCTGAGTCTTCCCTCGTCCAGATAAGGATGCGCCAGGGCATCCACCACGGTGATCCTCTTGTCCTGTGGGAACAACAAGGGAGTGGTCTAAGTATGTATCAGACACGTCGATAATGATGCTCTTGTCAGAGATACCAACTGTGGCAATAGTCACAGTATTAAATCTTTCTTTCTCTCGTTTAATATCTTTTAACAAAACTACTCTTTCATTTTATTATTACAAAAAAAAAAGATAATCGTATTCCAATTATATTTACAACAGAAACATAAATCAATCTAAAAAAAAAAATGTTCGTTTCGCGCAAGTTTCTGAGAAAATCGATTGCTTGCTTTTAAAATTGACGAACGATTCAATAAATGTTTGGGAAATAGTCGATGAATATATACTATGAACGATCACGTACCATTTAAACTACACGGTCTCAACGAAAGAAACCCTCGCGTTTATTACATCCACCCCTTCTTACTATTACAACATGCTGTCACCCATATGGCTCGACTAAGAGCCTTTATTTTTTTTTCTTCTTGCTTTCTTCCCTTTCACTTTTCCTCCCACTGTTTAATTCCATTATAGAACATTTATTATTATACCGTAACTAACTCTACCTCCCCTCATTCCGCATATCTATACCTTTATATTTAAATCGTCTATTCGTTTCGAAAAAAATTTAAGAAATTCGTTAATTCCATAAATCGTCAAACGAATTTCGCTGGTTAATAATTCATCGTTAAAGATTGACGTCGTTATTTAATAACAAAATAAATTCGATCGGTGCCATTATAGAAAGAATCGAAATGAAACTGGGAATGTTAGGAGAACCGAATGTAATTCGGAGTTTCATCCCCAGCACAAAATAACCCCTGGGCGTTCTCGTAGTAACACAGCAGGGAGAGAAGACTTACAGGATCGAAGACTAGCATCTGGCAGAGCAAATGGACGGCCTCGTGCGTCGCCTGGCTGCTGAGGGTATAGAGAGCCGTCAACGAGGGTGGTTTCGGTGCACGCCTCAGCATGTGAGTCCTTGCACCCTCGCAAGCGTACCTCATGTCCTCGAGGGTTGGGGTGCCTAGCAGTTCCGTGATCAATTCCAGCTGAGAAGGAAATAAAAAGAAAAATCTTTATAAACGAAACTCTGACGTCAAATTTTAGAGTCTCTCTCTCTCTCTTTCGTTTAATTTTTTAAGCTTTTTTTTTTTAATTATTTTTACAATTATATCGGAAAATATTGAAAGATTTTCTTAAAGATCCTTCGATCGTCGAACGTTCGACGTGTTTGTGTATTATAAAATGAATAACTTTTTTCTTTTTTCTTTTTTTATATTCCTTATAACGTAAAGCAAAATAAGGTAATTCGATTTTCCGAAAGATTTTTCTTCGCTGCATACTACGTTGTATGTATAACGAGAGGCAAACAAGAGATAAGAGCGAGATATCGTTACCTGTTGCACAGGACTCTGAGCTTGAAAGAGAATCCGTCGTCGAAGAAGCTCGCCGAAAATGCAACCGACGCTCCATACATCGACGGCTGCGGTATAGTGTCGTGCGCCCATTAGAATTTCCGGGGCACGATAATACTGCGTCACCACTTCCTGAGTCATGTGCTTGTTCTGGTCAGGCTCTTCCACGCGGGCCAATCCAAAATCACAGATCTGCGAAACGCGAAATTATTTGTAATATAATAGATCTTTTTTGTTTTTTAAAGATAATTGAATTAAAGATCACAATAATTGACATATTTATTTATTTATTTTTTTTTCAAAAGATATTTACTTTTAAGACGCAATTGCTGTTTACTAATAGATTCCCTGGCTTGATATCTCTATGGAGAATTCTGGCTGAGTGAAGATACTTCAGACCTAAAAATTAAAAATAGAAACAATTATTTCTGATTGTATTAATATCGATATACATACATACATACATACATACATACATACATACATACATACATACATACATACATACATACATACATACATATATATATATGCACATAGAAAAAAAAAATCAAAAGACAAAGAAAAAAGTATCGAAATCAGTCTTATAGGTTTTTCAATGAGAAAAAGAGAGATAGAGAATATCTAGAATTCCTCGACCTCGATATCACGCGAAGAAATATCATGGCGTGCTCGTTAAGGCCACTTCGCTCTAGCATTCAGAAGAGATTATCCGGCGTTTAGCTTCCGCGAGGACGTCGTCTATGTCTATGTCTATGTCTATGTCTATGTCTATCCTATGCCTCTCTCTCTCTTTCTTTGTCACACACACACAAACACACACATCTTCTATAGATGTCTCTCCACGTCTATATCCACATCCGTATTTACGTCTATGCCTATCTATGTCGCGTCGTTAGCTCCCTACTCGCCTATCCCCTTCCGCATAAGCGAGCTGTAGCCGTGTTTAAAGGGAGGACCGATAATCCGTTCCCTATTCAGTTCGCACCCCAAACGTATCCTCCCTCTCTTCGTTCCCCTACTCGTTTTTCCATGCCCCGTCAAACCCCTCCTCTACGTCCCCTATTTTAGTTCTATACTATATATACCCGCTGTTACACCGAAGGGTTAGCGAAAAAAGAAAAAAAAAGAACGAAAAAAAAAGGCCAGGAAAGTGTTGTCGAAAAAGCTCACGCGAAACGTGAGTTATTAGCCTATTTGTTTTCTTTTCTTTTTTTTTTTTATCGTGGACCAACAAAAGATTCAAATTTCATATTGGATATGTATAATATATATGTATATATATATATATATATATATATATGTGTGTGTGTGTATGTGTGTGCGTATGAGATATTACCTGTAAGCGTCATAATATATTTCGTGAAATCATTGAAATCAATTATTTCTCTATGGGACAGCAAATATAATTCCAGTATATGATTATGGCTTGATACGATAACAATTCAACTTGGTTTACACGTCGATACTATGTATGTAATAGGATGCGAAACGATAGAATACAGTCCATCTATATCGATGTACCGTTTACCGTTCCAATCATCGATATACCTCTACGCTATTGTAATCTCGGTTATAGTATCACATGTAGTTCCTCTCTTATCGTTTAGCGAATATATCCGACTAAATTTCGTGGCATTTTCTACTTCGAACGATAAAACAATAATGATTCATTAGCATGGGAAAATATTTTTCATATTATATATATATACACATACACGCACACACAATTATATTATAATATAATCGTATTATCAATCGTATTAAAGATATTAACAGAGACGATAATATTTCCAATTTATTCAATTATATGTTAGATACCGATGAATGGATAAAAAGAGAGAAAAAGAGAGAAGACGTAGAGAAAAAGAGCACGACAGAGAGAAAGAGAGAGAAATAACGTGAAGGGTAAGATAGAAGGAGAGAAGGGTGTAAAAAGGAGGGGTGCGAATGGAAGTGGTGAAGGAGAAAAAGGAGAAGGAGAAGGGATGACTGCTGCTGGAGGTGAGGTGAGGCTGCAATAAGAGCAGAAACATCAGTGCCAGATGAATGTGCCGTGAGTCATGCTGCTGCATTCAAGCAGCTAGACTTTTCTCTCCCCGCAATAAAACTCGCTAATATTACCGGGGTAATCTGCCCCGTGGGTTGCGTCCGGTTAGGAATCTACCCTTCGGTAATTAAAGTCTCCCGCCGACGGGTTTCACTCACGATGGATTTCTCATCTCTCTTTTACTTTTACTCTCGACGGACGAACGAAGAAGAAGCATTTTTCTTTTATCCGGATCAACGGATTTCTCTTCCCTTTCTTTTTCTTCGTTTCTTTCTTTAAATTATTCTTCGGTATCGTAATTTCTTTTTTTCTTTTTTTATTATTTTTTTTTTTCAATTTATACCTCCATTTCTTTTTCTTTTCTTTTGTTTTTTTGTTTTTTTTTTTCGTCGCGAGTAATTCTCCATCGTGTATATACGTGTGTATTTAATGAAGTATCGTTTGATTTGTTTCATAATTATTATCATACGAGTCATTGCTTTTGTCTAATATCTATTTCTCGATATTATAGAAATACGATTGATAGCTGCGGTTTGATGGTCTATCGATGATTGTATCGAAATCGATAAGATATCGTATCCCAAGTGTATGAATAATATATTCAATCGTACTAGGCGTTACGTGGTAGATCGCTTTCAATTATCTCTATAATTAGTCTTGTTTAATCCGAAGCTTACGCTTTGCGATTACAGGAAAAGCGATATTTGGATTTACATGCGGTGCACAAATGTGTGTATGTGTGTGTAAGTGAAATTCGTACTAATCTGTTCTTACAAATACACACGCTTATATTCTTACGCTTGTAATTTTCTTTTTCTTTTTTTTTCGATAAGTTGAGAAAAGAAACTAGTCTAAAAGTAGAAAGATAACAAGTGATTTTTTACAATCAAGTAGAAAATTTTGGCCCACCCAGTATACATCTATTTAAAAAAAGGTCAATGACCACGACGATATACATATATAAAAAAAAAAAAAAGCTTCCATGTTTCTTTTTCTCTCTTTATTTTTCTTTGTTTAATATACTTTGTTGTTGAAAGCGACGACGATTGCACGCTAACTTCAAAATTATCCGCAAGGTCAACGAATCGTTCGTCCAACGGTTTCTCCTTCTTTTCCTCCCCCCTCTCTTTCTCCTCTTCCACCTTCACTTCTCCTCCTTCCCTTCTTTCGCTTCTTAAAATACACACCTGACTTTGCCCTCATCCCTCAACGACCTTCTCTCCTTTCTTCTCCTATTTCGCGACGCGATCGATCAGCTGATTCACAAAGAAGTGCCGCCGCTACTCTCCATCATTGTCTTTAACTACCATCTAAACTATCTACTATTCTTTTGTTCGGTACCATTATCTCTTTACGAGTTCATTAAACGAAAGTATTATATAGTGATTTCTCTTTTCGTCACACCGTTAAATTACACCGTTAAATTCGATCACTAATCGTTTCGGGTTTTTTTTTTTCTTTTTCTTACTTTTTCACCAAAATTATTTCTACAATTTCTCTTTCGGAAACGTTTTATATAGTAAAAGAAATACAAGACATTATCGATAAGATCGACGACGGCGTTTCGTTCGTAATATCATTGAAATAATAATGACAGTGCAACATTGTTTAATCTCGTATATAAAGCAAGAAATTCTGGTTACTCTATATGCATGATAGTCGTAAGATTATCTCTCAGTTTCTCGTAATCCTAGAATCTTTGTTGCTCTATCCGGTCTATTAGTAACGTTAACGATGACGCTTGTAACTTAACTTATGTTGAGACATTGGAATGACGGTGTATAGTGCAACATTGTTGAATCTTATATGTAATACAAGAAACTATGATGACTATGCACGCTTCGATTATCGTTCTCTCGTAATCCTAGAATCCCTTGCTACTCTATTAAATTCTATTATTTGGCGTAATACCTGAAAAAAAATATTCACTCTACTATTAAACTCTATTATTATTGACGTAACACCGCCACCAAAAAAAAATAAGAAAAAAAAAAAAATAAGAAAAAGAAAAAAGAAACAAGAGTAATAGAGAGATTTATACGAAGGAGTGAAAATCTTTGATTAAATGAAACAATTCGAAGAGAGTTGCAATTTCTTAGGTCAGTCTGAATCGACGTTCCAGGGTTCATCGTACTCGGTTGTGCGTATGCGTAACACATATACACGTGCATGTGCATGTGCATGTGCATTCCCCAAAGTCGATGTCGATTCATCATTTCTTCTTTTCCAGGGGCGTTGGACGACGGGTCGATAAAGTCTCCCATAGAGAAAGAGAAAGAGAAAAAGAAAGAGAAAGAAAAAGAGTAAGAGTAAGATAAAGAAAAAAATGTTTAAAGAAAGAAAGAAAGATAGAAAGATGAAACGAACGGCGAGAGGAAAGAAAGTATTCATTCAGGCAACATGTATTCGCGTTGGTACGTCGACTGTACGAAAGTCAAGGTCGAAGGACTGGCTGCGTCGCGTATTAACGTAAGCAAGGTCATCGGTACGTACAATCGCTTGCTTCTCCCAGTTGCCAGTACATTGTCCTTGATCAGGCACCTGTCGTTAACCTCCTTGTCGGTCGATTTCGAGCGATCGAGAATGCATTCGTTTGCATGCGAAACACAACATCGAATGCTACGTAAAACTCGTTCCCTACGATTTTTTCGTTCCTTCTTTCCTTTTTTGATGTTTGTTATTTATTTATTTGTTGTATGTCTTGTTCCATTTCTTGTTCTTTTTTATATAACATTCGCTAGGAGATCGACAGACTCGACAGATTGATACAAGACGAAGTTTCTATTTGTCTGTAGTGGTTCTGTGTACAATATCGTTGTCTATGAAATTTGGCTAACAAATATAACAGTAGAGAAACTGGGACGATCGGATATATATTCGGAGGAGAGGATTTTCTTGCTTACTCGAGAACGTTCGTCGGACTCGACGTCTGACTAAGCACTGATCTCGACTACTGACAAGTAGTATTACACACTCTAGAAAGTTAATCCCACCTAATCGAGGTATATACATACATACATACATACATACATATATTATACATAACGATATTTCTATTTAACGAATACGAATACGAGTGTAATATTAAATAACATAAGTAACACTAAATAGATAAATAACTTTTTTTTTTTCTTTTTTTTTTCGTTTAAGACGTTGGGCCGATTTTGTTGACTCAACTTCTTTTTTTAATCATGTTCCATCTTTTTCCTTATAAGCTTATCTACGTAATGCAGTTAAACGCGTGCATATATATATATATATATATATGTATGTATGTATGTATGTATGTATGTATATGTATACATGCAGGATGGTAGAATCGATGGCACGTTTCCGAGGACGGAAAACTCGTTAAGAGTGCGTTTGCACGAGATAGAAAGAGAAAGAGAAAGAGAAAGAGAAAGAGAAAAAGAAAGAGAGAGAGAGAAAGAGAGAGAGAGGTCGTTTAAATAAAACAAGCACGCCTCGCGAATACGAAACTTCAACAACTCGAATCGAGCGACGGAGAGAGAAAAAGAGAGAGAAAGAGAGAAGAGAGCTCCGGTATGATTCTCGTTGCAACTCTCTTGACGATTACGTCACAATCGGACATCCACTTGAGAGTCGAATTGTGCAATTGTGACTTGAAGTGATAGACTGATGATATGCGAACGAGATGATATATCGAGATTTCTTATGGCGCAAAAATAAGGAGTTATCTTTTCCTTCTTTTTTTCGGTTCGATCGATTCTCTTTTGATCTAAGAAAGAAACTTTGAAAAAATCTATATATACGTACGTACACACACATAAATACATACATATTTATATAAAATAAAACAGAGTAACGCGTACTTTGAAAGAGGCGACTTTTGATATCGGCCATATTTTTCTTTGTAAAGGTGAACTCGTTAATTAAAAGATCAAGAAAGAAAAGATAAAGAGAAAGAGAGAGAGAGAGAAAGAGAAAGAGAAAGAGAAAGAGAAAGAGAAAAAGAGAGACAGAAAGAGAAAGAGCGAGCTTGAGGAAGAAAGAGAGAGAGAGAAAGAGAATATCGTGGTGAGCAACCGACCGGATGACGGGGTCTGGGGTCACGGATGGGCGGCGGTAGGACTGGTTTCGGACCAGTCAAGAAGAGAAGAAGAGGAGCTCTCTGCTCTATCTGTCCGGGCTTTACGTGCCACCTTATACCGGGTGGGAAAGTTCGAACGACCGAAACGCACAATCCGTGAGAAGATCGACTCTCTTTCTCTCTTTCTCTCGATAAATCTTTGTACGATCTTCGAAGATCATCGGCCTCGTCTCTTCGTTGATCTTGAGTCAACGTAAGGTTCATCAACCTTACGATACATACATTTTTTCATAAATCGTTTATATTTATTATAGTGATGAATGATAAGCAATTATGAAACGTATTATGAACAATTTTTTTTTGTAAAAAAAAAAAAAAAGTGTTATAAAATTAATGATACCCATCACAAATAATAATTGACCAAACGTGTAATGTTTGTGCGTTTATGTGCGTCTGTGTATAGGTTGAATTCATTTTTTTTTTTTTTAAATATGACACAAATGATCGATATGATTATTATCGAATATCGATAAAGGTAAAAAGTCGTAGAAATTTATTTCGAAGGATGTATTTCAATAAAAAGATGGCACTTTTTTTCTCTTTCTTTTTCGTGCTGTCTTTTTTTTTTTTTATTTTATTTTATTTTAGTCCCCGATGATATTTTTCGCTCGTTCTCTTTCGGTATGTCATTCAGCACTCGTCGAACCATACCCAACCAATCATACAGATTTCGAATATCGTATCTCGCATTTCGTGATCGCTGTCGTCGCTCGTATAAATCATTCGCGCGTGTTCACACTCCGTTGCCGGTTACCGATCCCAAGTGTAAAATATGCGTTTTCGACGGATCGTTGGATTTTCACGGACGATAAAAAAGTAAATCCGACAAATAATTTCGATCATTTGCTTCGATCAAAAGATACGACGACGACGACGACGACGACGATCGACTCGGTATAGCGAACGTGAGTAAGGGAAAGAAACAATGAAAACGAAGATGTTAATCTATCGCGTTTTTATTACGCGTGGATAAATGGTATGGACTGAACACGTGTCTGTGATAATTAAAAAAAGAAAAAGAAATAAATAAATAAATGAATAGTATTTTAAAGCTCCGTTATATTATATTTCTTATTTTTTTCAATATGGGCGATATTTTTCTCATACTTCGTTGAAAAGGAATGAAATTGGAAACAAAACCAAACAAAAAGAAAATGAAAAAAAAAACAAATCAAGATCCCATTGAGAATATTAATACAAATTTTTCGAAAAAAAAGAAAAATAAATAAATAAAAGAAAGAAAAAAAATATATCGATTATTTCTCGTTGTTCGAATTTTAGAAAAGATCGATAAACTTGTAATAAGAATCAAGAGGAGGATGCAAAAGGAACAAGAGAGGTAGAGAGCTTGCAATATGTGTGCAACTCTAGAATACATACACACGTACATACACGAACATACATACATACATACATATATACATATATACATATATACATATGTACATATATATATACACACACATATACAGATAGCTATATACACACATATATTTTTCTCTAACCATCTTCGTCTCCCTTTGAAATGAAATTTCGTGAGAAAGAGAAAGAGAAAGAGAAAGAAAGAAAGAGAGAAAGAAAGAGAGAGAGAGAGAGACAGAGAGGGAAAAAGAGACGAGGGAGAAAGTCAAAGCGTACGTGAGAAATCAGAACGGCAGCACTCGTTCGATCCTTCAGGAGGAAGTCCCCTTTCATCCGGCGGAAATCACAAAGTCTCTGCTTCTCGTGGTAAGATTAAAAAAAAAAAAACTGCAAGGACCTCTCTCTGTCTCTCTCTCTCTTTCTCTCTCTCTTTCTCTTTCTCTCTCTCTTTCTCTTTGTCTGTCTCTCTTTCTCTCTTCGTCCCTCTTCGCCTCTCTCCTGTTCCCTTTTTTCTAAGGATCTTTTGCATCCCGATACGCCAAGTACCCGAAGGATCCTTCTCTCATGGATCCTTAATATCGACTACTTGTTCTTTAGCTTTGTAGTTTCGAGTAGCTACGTGAAATATAACGGAGAACTTTATGCAAAATGTTAATCAATGTTCTTTCTCATTCAAATGATATCTATCTATTAATAAATGGAGAAAAAAAGAAGATGAGAAAAGAAAAGAAAAGAAAAGAAAAAAAGGAAGAAAAAAAGTTCGTATTGGATCAATTGTCCAAAGTTGTTGAAATTATTAACAGAGAGAGAGAGAGAGAGAGAGAGAGAGAGAGAGAGAGAGAGAGAGAGAGAGAGAGAGAGAGAGAGAGAGAGAGAGAGAGAAACAATATATTTCCTCTCAGATTTTCTCTCATCGATCTAAAACGTTTATAACATTTTGAAGAATTTTTTCTCTTTATTTTTTTGTTTTCTGTTTTTAACAATAACGTAGATTTAGATCATGGACAATATAAACGTTCTTATATCTTCTATAAAGTATTAGAAAAAGACGTGAAAGATACTAAACGCTTAGATAGATTTTTCTATATATATATATAAAAAGAAGATCGAATTGAACACTTTGAATGAACGCTCGGTAAAGGGATAAAAATTTGTTTTTGATGTATAAAGTACCGAGAATAAGATAATACGAATAATAAGTATCTAAACGGTTCTGTATAAAAGAGAAAAAAAAAAAAGAGAAAAAAAAAAGAGAAAAGAAAATCGAGGTGATCGTGAGAAATCTGGTCGTGATATAACACGAGCGAGATGATAATTCTCTTCGAAGGAAAGCAGACAATGTAGAGAGAGTAAGAGAGACAGAGAGATCGTCGTCGTCGTCGTCGTCGTCGTCGTCGTCGTCGTCGTCGTCGTCGTCGTCGTCGTCGTCTATCGGGCATCGTCGAGAGTCCCCAGGATGATCCCGAGGGATGAATAGAAACGATCCTATTTACCCAGCCGAGAAGAGGACTACCGTGTCGTCTCTCGAGTTCCACGGGTTCTCGTCATTTCCAACGATGCAATATGCCATCATGGATTTTTATAAGCACACTCTTTTCTTTTCCTTTCTTTTTCCACAGTTTCCTTTTTTTTTCCTTTTCCTTTCCTTCGCAACTCCTTCATCACCATCATCATCATCTTTCTTTTCTTCTTCTTCTTCTTCTTTTTCTTCTTCTTCTTCTTCTTCTTCTTCCTCCTCCTCTTCTTTTTCCTTTTCTATTCCTTTTCCAAGGATTTTGTAAAATTTCAACTAGCTAGCTACATTCCCCGGAGCCTTTCCCGGAAAACCGGACGTGCTTGAATACCTTTACCTCACCCACCTAACAGAAGAGACCAAAGTTTCAACTTTACTTCTTCCTTCTATCTTTCTCTTTTTCTCTTTCTTTTCTTTTATTTTTATTTCTCTCTTTCTCTCTCTCTTTTTCTCTTGCTTTTGCTCTCTCTTTTACCGTAATTTAAAGTGGACCCTGATTATTCCAAATTACTCCCAAGAGTTTTCTTCTCCTCTTTCTTCTACTTAGTTAAAAATTTCCGGTCGATGCCAGCTAGGATCTTAGAATCGTAACGTTATTGCTATCTACTGGTTTCGTATCTATTGAAGAATCAATATACAATTTTCGAGAATTGATCTCTTTTCTTTTTTTTTCTTTTTCGTTCTTTTTTTTTTATACTCTCTTTTATTTCAATGACATTGAAAGTGAAGATAGATTTCGAGTTAAGAGATGTTGTATCTTCAAGCTCAAGGTACATTTCGTTTATCCGATTGATCATTCGTCTTATTTTTCTTACTGATTCCTCGTCGATGTATACGTACACGTAACACACACGGAGAGGCACACATGTATCAGTTTTAGTCTTTCATTTGAAAGTCTAACGTCTAGAAACGTATCGTGTCTAGGGAGTTGGAAATTTCTTTGATTTCGTTCGTATTTGTCTTTCTTTGATACATCCATCCGTTAGAGTATCGATAACGTTTAGAATACGAAATCGTTGTTTCAGAAATCTTATCGATGATAATATTCTTTGGCTGATCTTTTATGTTTGCTAGACGTGGATATTATTTAATAGTCAGGAGGAGTTCGTTTTGAGAAAATGACATGTGTCTGTTTAGAAATAGATAGATAGATAAATAGATAGATAGATAGATAGACAGATGGATAGATAAATAGATATATACACACACACGCGCATACGAAGAGAGAAATAGGGGGGGAGAGAGAGAGAGAGAGAGAGAGAGAGAGAGAGAGAGGAGTCATGCAAATTGCTCGTATTTTGGTGGTTGCCATTTCTCGAGAGCCGTTGCAGGAAATTGAGTCGAGTGTAACGAACCACGAACAGCTCGTAATACTCTGTCAAAATGACCTTCTCTAGAGGTTGACAGTCGAAAGAGACAGAGAGACAGACAGAGACAGAGACAGAGACAGAGAGAGAATGTAATCTGCTGGTGCTGCCATCGAGCAAACAGGCGTAAACATTACAACATCAGCCATGAGAGAAGGCAAGCTGATGTCTCATCTTTCCCATCCAAAAATATCCCTTTTCTATCATTATTCTCCTTTTTCCGAACATTTTTAAAAAAATTGTCATTTCGTTGATAAGACTCGGAAAAAATATTTTGTTTTTTTTTAATTTTAATTCATACCTATCGTGTATTTTCAATAGAATTTATATAGTCTAAGATTAATTCTTTTTCTTTGTCTTTCCATTTTTTTTCTTTTTTTCTTTTTTTTTTTTTTTTAAGATGAAAGTACGCAACGATTACGTTTATTATTACGTAGAGTAATTGCTACAAAATTTTTTTTGTTACATCCACGAACGTATGCGTGACATCGCGAAATAAGTTTCATAGATAATGTGAGATAAATACTTATATTACTTAATCATAGCGAATAAAAGAAAAAAAAAGAAAAAAAGAAATAAGAAATAGAAGAAGAAAAAAAAGATGTACTTACCTCGAAGGATTTGATAAAGGAAGACCTTGATGTGATCGGGACTGAGGTGCTGCGGGCTGACGATGATCTTGTGAAGATCGCTTTGGAGTAGCTCCGTGATCACATATCTATGTCGATACTGATTAAGGAATTTATTGATTATATGCTTGGGCAAGCCACGTTTATATCGCTATTAAATCGTCATTCGGTCTGTTACAACGATGTAATTAGATCGTGCCGGTTTCCATCGCTAGTACGATTAATTGCTTCGTTTTCGTCGTTAAAGTACTACCATCCTTGTTAGAACGACCTTAATAAACGCCATAGAATACGTCCTTTGACGTGAAATCCACTTTAGAAGCTTTAACGGGTTTTCTCATATCGATGGTTGTTTCTTATTTGTAAATCGATTGTTAAAAAATGAATTACGTAATTACGTTACATTACGTGCTAAAAAGTTTGAAGATTTTTCGCGTTAAAAAGGAAACGATACAAAAGTCAAATAAGTCAATGAAACTTGTCAGTTGTTTTGAGAATTAAATAACGGGAAAAGAAAATTATAATAATAATGTAGCATAATAATCTGTAGTGAAGATATCAAAATATATAACCACATATAGATTAATGTCGAAGATAAAAGAGGAAGCAAAATAGACACAAACGACAGACAGACAGACAGAAAGAGTGAGAGAGAAAAAAATAAAGAGGCAAAGTATATCGCTTCGTAACGAAAGTGGACAGTCGCAATAAAGGGGAAGTTGGTAATTTACGGATCTAAGCGTTCCCAGCTTGAAAGGAGAGAGCCACAACTTCTTCAGTGAATGAGAAAGAGAGAGAGAGAGAGAGAGAAAGAGAAAGAGAGAGAGAGAGAGAGGGAGAGAAAGAGAGAGAGAAACGAGGCCGCAATGAAAGTACGAGTGGAAAAGAGAAGGGGAGAGTCGCTTGCCTCGAAGGGGTAGCGTGTGTACTAGCTATAGATAGAGAAAAGTTAGCATGATGCTATCGAGCTTACTGTAATTTCAATCTCTCTCATTCTCTCTCTTTTTGCGATAAAAGTTATTAAAATTTTGTCATAAAAATTTACTAAAAAAATTTTCACGAACGTGTTAAAATTTTTTCCAATAGTAATATTTTTCTCCTCTAATAACTTCGTAAATATTTACAACAAATTTGTACACATAATTAGAAAAATTGTATATAATTTAGAAAATATCTATCTATCTATCTATCTATCTATCTATATATATAGGAAACAAATTGCAGCTTGCTGGGTCATTCTCTAATTGAATGGTCAATTAAAGTAAGTAGAAAATTTGTGCGAAAGTACTCGACGTTATATCGAGATGTTATTTCGAAAAAAATTTCATATAGATATATACGTATATGTTTGTGAGTGTATGTGAGTACATATATATATGTATGTATGTATGTATGTATGTATGTATGTATGTATGTATGTATGTATACGAATTCGATAATAAAGAGACATCGTTTAAGGGGAAAAACGTGAACTCGTTAACGAACCAGTTTCGTACGTGTAAAGTTTGGTTTCGATTTGAAATGAGAATGTGAAATAGTGCACACACATACAAATATGCACATGCACATGCACATGCACATGCACCGTGCTACGTTATTAAACGTTATCTCTGGTCATTTTCTGGTAACTGTTTAAAACTCGGTTGTACCGTTTTAACGGGATGCCCTAATATATATATATATATATATATATATATATATATATATATATATATATATATACACACATATATAAAATCAGCTACGATATAATATTAACCTATTAATTATATTAACATTTAACTCTTTGTCAAATGTCAGGTGCTCGTGTGATCGTCGCGGCTATTTTGTTATTAGAGCTTTATTTTAATCAGAACCAATATTCGTAACGCGGCTATTCATATCGCGTTACAATGTTTTCCATAACAAATAATATTCATGAAGGAATATTTAATTAGTCACATTTTCGTGATCTCGTTGATAGAGTCAATAAATAATTAACGGATAATACGTTCGAGTGTATCATTTACATACATACATACATACATACATATATCCACCTGTTAATAAATAAATTTTCATAGAGAATTAAAATCTATTTAGAAATAATTTCGTTACAGAAATCTTAGATAAAATCATTGTCTCTCAGTACCTAGCTAACAAGGACAAAGAAAGTGAAAAGACAACTGAGTCGACCACTTTTCTTTTTTTTTTGCTTTTTTCCTTTCACTGTCAAACATCATCGTCATTATCCCCATCGTCACAGTCATAGTCATAGTCATGGTCATAGTCGTCGTAGTCGTGGTCGTAGTCGTTATGAACGTCTGAGACTCTGAGAAGAATAGAAGAAAAGAGCGAAAAGAACGTTCGAGGAAAATGAAATAGTATAATGGCGGAATGAGGTCGACTGGTAGGTTGGAATGCAGGTAGAGGCTGCCTGCGAACCTGGCGTGGTATGCAAGTCGACTGGTTCGGCTGGCTTCGACCTGAAACGCCTAAACACCAAGCCGATATCGTCGTTCTTCTTTTAACCCTCTTTTATCTCTCTCTCTCTCTTTCTCTCTTTCTATTCTATCTATATCCTATCTTTTGCAAATACATCTCATGGTTATCACGATAAATATATACATAAGGTAACGAACGTATTAAATCATAGAATGAAAATTCTACCTTACAAAGTATCGTCTTATGATTGATCTAGTCAATTACTACTTGGAGAGATATGTACAAGTATATATACATACATACATACGTACGTACATATGATAAATATATAGATATATACAAAGTAAATAAACGTATGATATCATGCAATGAGAATAGTTTGTCAGTAACAGGTTCTGATGGCAATCAAAGACCTGTTTCTAATCCTATACAGTTAATAGATCGTATTTGGATAAATTTGTTAAAGTTATAATAGAAGTAGAGAAATGAGAATCGGGGATGTGCCGATGGTAATAGCGATGGCGATAGCGATGACGATGGCGATGGTAGTGGTACTGATACCGGTGTTAGTATACCGGTGATATGGCGATGGTGATGCCGATGGTATAAGGGGGATAAAGAGATTGACTTCGAAATTTAAATTCAACGATCATTGGAAACTTTCATGGATAGTAAGCAAGCAAAAGGGTTGAGTTTGCTCTGATTACCAGGATACCTTTCAGTCTATAGGGATTTCAAAGTAAGTACCAGCACAAGTATCCTTTGATAAACTGACTATTTCAATGGCATACTGACGAGAATTATACGTTAAATTCGATAAGGGTATCGATAACGTTTAGACGTTTAATTACGTTAATCGTATTAACAAAGAGAGAGAGAGAGAGAAACCAATGAAAATTGATCTTTGAGAACACTCGAGCACTGAAAGATCCTTTCACCAGATACCATACAATTTTTTAAGCATACTTTTTTTCATCGGAAAGACATCTAATACTCTAATTGTTATGTTTTTTGTATAATTACGTAAAATCATCGTACACATCTTTATAACAACGCATCGAACACGTCGAAGAGGTTGTAACTACTTAAATAAAAAAGAATGCGTTCGAATTCTGTAAAATCGACGAAGTTGAGAAAAACAAAAAAAAAACACACTATGATAACAGAAAAAAAAATTCTACATAAATACGGAATCGTTTATCGAAGAGAAATATAAATAGACAAGAAAGAAAGAAAGAAAAAAAAATCAAAAAAGAAGAAGAAGAGAGAGAGAGAGAGAAAAGATCGATCAAAAGAGATCAATATTGATCGTCGTCCCTACGATCAGAGTTAACAAACCTCAAAACGATCTGAAGCTGCGGAGTTGGTTTATATCTAAAAACTGAACAAAGAACAAAATAAGTAACTAAATAAGTGAATGCGTGCTTTTTTCGAGATAGCAAAAATTAAGACGATCAAACGTTCGCTGAAATTTATTATTTGGATATCTGGGTGGTAGACGGATACTGAATACTCTGCTGGAGAGCTTGATTCGTGGATCGATGCGTGCCTACCTACCTACCTACCTACCTACCTACCTACCTACCTATCTATCTATCTACCTACCTACCTACTACACCTCCTGGTAGGCACGTCGACCGGTTCCTGGACAAAGCGAACTTGCCCCCAGCAGCACCAACAGCAACACCAACAGCAATAGCAACGATGCAACAACGGCAGCCGCAACGAAAGAATCGCAGCCGCATCGCATCGCATCGCATCGCATCGCCGGAAGCCGCATTGCCGGCCGCAACGTCTTCGCGAGAGCTTGGAAATCGAGTATCCTGCCGTTCCTGTCCCTTCCCGTCCTCTTCCCCTCCTCCTACCCTCCTACCCCCTCCTACCCCCTCCTACCCCCCTCCAACTTCCCTCTTTTCCTCCTCATTCCCTTTTCTCAACTCTTCTTCTCATACCGGTCCAAAGAGGAAGAGAAGAGAACCTGGAAAGACTGTCGACGAGTTTCCATTGTCTTGACCTTGGGATTCGCAGAGAAATCGTCGAAAAGACTATTTTATTTCTCTTTATTTTTCTTCCTTTTTTAATATTATTCCTTTTTTCTTCTTTTTTTTTTGCGTTTAGATCATAATCGGAATCAGAGATGATAGATTGGGATGATATATACGTCTTCAGAAGGTTTTTAAAGAGGCAAGGAGTGTATACTGGCGGATAAGAAACATTGTAATTTATCTAGCGTGTAGAGAAAAAAGGAGGATTCTGAACGTTGGAATTACGAACGATTCTACGTATAAATTGAGAAAAAAGGAGGGGAAAGAAAATAAGTTATGTGCGATCTTGAAAGAAAAACGGACGATACTTTTGCTTTTTTTTTTTTCTTACTGTTCGATTACGATCGATTATGATAGAATATATAAGTATGCTCGAGATAAAAAATATTTTGATCGTCCTGTTTATTAAGAAACAAAAGAAAGAAAAAAAAGAAAAAGAAAAAATAGACTATGTTGAGTTTTTGTACGACGCGAAAAAATTTAACAACTCGAAGAATGAGTGTTGTGTCGTAAAGAAAGAAAAGAAAAGAAAAGAAAAGAAAAGAAAAGAAAAGAAAAATAAAAGAATCCTTTCTTCGACGACCAGTCTGACAATAAGTTGAACATATTAGGCTACAGCTTGTACACATAAACTTGTCATCCGAAATGATAATACTTGATCATGTAGGGCAAACGTCGTTAAGGTTCTGGTTTGATTCCTTTGTTAAGTGAAGCCGTACAACAAAGAAGACGATGACGATGATGAGGGCTGAAAGTCCGAGGTGTTCGAGCAAGGCCAATCCGGCCCGTCCGACCGGTCAACCGAGTTCGAACACGGCCGGCAAACGACTTCGAGAACTCGACGAGTCTTTGGATTCTACGCGTTACTCTTTATCTTTCTCTCTCTTTCTTTCTTTCTTTCTTTCTTTCTTTCTTTATCTCCTTCTTCGTCTTCGTGTTTTCATCTTGGTCTCTTTTGCTGATATTTCTTCTCACAGATATAACAATATCCAAGATATTTTTCAAATGGCTGACGATCTTTTTTAACTTCTGATAACTCTAAAAGTTCAGGCCTTTGAAAGATTACTTGTACGTGTACGCGTTTTTATGTTTTTTTTTTTTTCTTTATATATATATATATATATATATATATATATATATATATATGTATATATATTTGAATAACTTCTGCATGAACAATTTTGATCCGTTTTTATAAGATTATATCGTCATCGATTGGATTGGAACGAGTCCATGAGTTTTCTTGTTAAACGATTTGAGATAAAAATATAATATTTAAGCTTGATATTCCGAAATGTGAATAACTTTCGCATGAAAAATTTTGATTCACTTTTTACGAGATTATATCGTCATCGATCCGATCGATAAGAATCCGTAAGCTTTTTTTTTTGTCAAATGATTCGAAATAAAAATATAATATTTAAGCTTGATATATATCGATATTCGAATAACTTCCGGATGAAAAATTTTCATTCACTTTTTACACGAGATTATATCGCGATCGATTCGATCGGAACGGATCGTGAGATTTCTTGCTAAATTATTTCGAATGAAAATATAATATTTCAGTTTGATCTCGAACTCTAATTTTTCCTACGAATCATTATTACTTATTATCGATATTCTGTCGATAATATATCGATTTTCTTCTATCTCAATATTCTCAAATTATCCGTTTGATTTTAACACAGTTAGTTTTGAAACTTGGGCGCTAACGAAATCTGTTATTAAAAAATCGTAATTAATAGCTTGCTTCTTCTCTAATAGATTTTTATCATTGAAATATAAATAAAAGGAGGAGCATTGTAAAATAAAAAAAAATAAAAAAAAATAGAGAGAGAGAGAGAGAGAGAGAGAAATAGAAAGATAGATAGACAGATAGAGAGACCAACGAGATTAAAGTTAAAGCAATTTCTAAGTACACATATGTATGTATATACATGAAAGGGTACATATACGAGTGACTAGCTCGCGCGTGCACACACACACTAAAAGGACGACGAACCAATCGGAATTTCAAAGGCATCGAAGCAACCACAGAGCATACCACGTGAACGTGACGTAGCCAAAGCGTCATTCGTTACGTCGAACATCGCCGACAGCGCGAGCATTATGCGAGCCAAGCAATTAAGATAGGTTTAATGCGTTGGCAATTAAATGCCACGCTTACCATAGTGACTATCAGTTCAGTTCAGTTCGTCTTCGTCTTCGTCTTCGTCTTCGTCGTCGTATTCTTCGTATTCGTCGTACATACTTCCTGTCTTCGTTTGTAAAATACTTCTTATTCGAATTTCAAATTGTCATTGTCGTTTGAAAAAAAAAAGAAAGAAAGAAACTAGAGGAAACGCGATTCGTTCTTTGTCAGTTTTTTTTTTCTTTATGTTTTATTTATTTATTTATTTTTTTTTTCTTTTCTTTCAGACTCTGTAATAATTATTCATTTTTTGTTCAGAGTTCTAAGAAATTTCTTGAATGATTTTCAACCTTAT
>NC_066597.1:1747500-1785000 GCF_905475345.1 Vespula vulgaris | reverse complement strand
AAAGAAGTGAATAGAGCGATTAGCATAGTCAAGTATACAGCGCCGTCGAGTGGAAAAAAGAAACGAGAAGGAAAAAAAACAAAAAAGAAGAAAAAGAAAGGGGGAGAGAAAAAATGTAAAGGAAGAAGTTGAATGGCTGTAGGCACGCGATGTGCTCGCCATAGGCGATATAAAATTCGCTCGTTGCACCCTGTCGGCTTTATGAGGGATATTTATTTGAGAAATAAGAGGAGAGAGAGAGAGAGAGAGAGAAAGAGAGAGAGAGAGAGAGAGAGAGAGAGAGAGAGAAGCGGTTTAATCGACCGAAGGAAGCCTCGCCTTATTTTCTTCGATGCTTCAAAAAGATTTGTTTTATAATGTAAAGCTTTTATCTTTATTTTAAGAAATTTTCAATTTGCTAAAAACGATATTAATTTATCTTTCCTCTATCCTCCTTTCTATCTCTATCTCTCTCTCTCTCTCTCTCTTTCTCTTTTTTATAATTAAAAAGCTTTTGTTATAATCTGAGAAACACGAGCAACAACGAAAAATGAAATTTCGTTAAAAATTAATTAAACGAATTATTTCTTTTTATCCGGAGACATTATGTAATATCTATTACTGATACGAAGAGAAAAGAAGAAGAAAGAAAAATTGATGTAATAAACTTGTAAGAAATTAATAACAAATTAAAAAATATACGTAAGACAAGAGGACTCTGAACTGTGAATAAAATTACTCGTTCCGGAGGTTTTCTATTTCTCAGAGAAGAATCTTTCTTTAACGTTCGCACGATATCAGATCGAACAACGAGATCGAACACTTAAAAGTAAAGGATATTTGGAAAGTAAAATCCTTGAGAAGAAAATATAATAAATCGTAAAAGAAAGAAAGAGAGAAAGAAAGAAAGAAAGAAAAAAAAAATCACTTAGAAAAATCACTTCTCTTAAAGTAACCCCTTGTGTACGTATACCTATCCAATAAAAATATGTTAACGTCGAGAGAATTGATGATCATCGAGTCTTTGAAAGTGCTTTTGATTAATAAGACGAATTGTTGTATTAGCAGTATAAAAACAAAAAACAAAAAAAAACAGAAAGAAAGAAAAAAAGAAGAAAAAGAAAGTGTGGAATGAACGATAAAAGAGAAGTACTGCTAACGTCAGAGTGGAATATGTATACAAGCGGACGTAAAACAAGCATCAGACCCTTTCTATCTCATTTGCCTTTCGGAAACACCATAAAGCTTCTCCCCGCATCCGGTCGAGCTCGTTCGAGCCGGACGCTGTATGCTGCTACTCGAGGAGGAGGTAAAACTGGCCCTCCTCCTCCTCCTCCTCCTCCTCCTCCTCCTCCTCTTTCTCCTCTTATTCTTTGTAGGCGTGCGATACCAAGCTAATGCGAGAGTCACGTGCGATTTCCGTGTTCCAATTATAATATCTATCTCTCTCTCTCTCTCTTTCTCTCTCTCTCTTTCTCTCTCTCTCTCTTAGTTTCCAACATAGCTTTCACGTTCAAAGTTGTAAGCTTTCATCGAATTAGACAAAAAAAAAAGAGAGAGATACAGACCATGTTCTTTTTTTCTAATTCTTTTTCTACTTGTACTTCTTTCAGTTGGTCTACTTCGTTTACTTCTTCTTAGCTTCTTATACTTCTTCTATTTCGTACTTTTAATTCCTTTTTCTTACCTACGTATACTTCTGACTTTCTCTAGCTACTACTACTACTACTATTACTATTACTAACCTACTACTACTTGTAACTATTTCTACTTGTGCTCTCGTTCTAATTCCACGTCCACTATCACTACACAATTTCCAATTCTCACGTTTACCGTGTATCCTCCATATTTCTATTTCTCAGACTCGCGTACACACAGTCTTCTTCTATCCTTTCCCTATGGGCTGTCATCATCGATCCTAGATTTATTTATAGAAGCTCTCTTCGGCCTCCATATCGGCTTGCACTTGGCGATTTCTGTGTTTCCTCATTCGTACCAGAAGCATGTGCCGACTCTTGCCCATCTCTTAATAGATATAACATACACGCGTAATATATATTTCGCAGATTGCGTTTCATCGTATAATACGTCTATATTCCATTTAAATCGGGAATTATTTTACTTAGTTAATGTGTGTGTGTGTATATATATAAAATCATTTTGATATTTATAATCGTTTCATTATTCATCCTATATACACGTAGTTTCAGTTTATTAGATTTAAACTGATATTATTATTTTATTTAGTCGATATCTGAATATCTTCTTGATATCCGGTAATTGTTACATTAGCGATAAATTTCAATTTACGTTTAACTCGATATTATTAGAAACGATATATATATATACATTATCACTGAAAAACGATAACGTGTTTATTTAAAGAAAGAAAAAAAAATTAATTGTCATTTCCGCGATTGCAAACGATGTTACATTAAAAAAAAGAGAGAGAGAGAGAGAGAGAGAGAGAGGAAGAAGAAAAGGAAAAAAGAATTGTTGATTAGAACAATGGAGATTCGTTTGGATTATATATATACACTTTTTATACTCAAGTTCACTCTCAACGTTATATCGTAATACGTGTAAGAAGAAAAGACGATAAAACAAGAGGCGTATCCAGAATTCATTACAATCGATATCAATATTCTCGATGATACGGGTACATCCATATCTATGCGGGTCTATTAATTACTCAAGTATAATATCGTGTGTCCTAATAACGTCAGTAGATATAAATTTTATCGTAATATTAGTCCTTCCTTCCTTCTTCTTTTTTATTATTATTATTATTGTTATTATCTTGGATAGATTGCGAAGAATCATAAATCGATTCGTTGATGAATAACCGACGTAACGTAATCGCGAAAATAAATCAATCTTTTCTTTTTCTCCAAATAGATTGATTCACTATGAATAATCCCTCTCCTCCCACCTCCCACAACTCACTCTTTTTTGAACGTAGAAAAAAAAACCAATAAATAAAAGATTTAAAAAAAATATTCCGCCCAATTATAAATCTCACAATTAAAGAGATTGCATTGCAAAAAAAAAAGAAAAAAGAAAAAAAAAAGAAGAAAGAAAAACTAGTAGGTATGCAGTCTATAAATCAGATAACAAAAGAGAATAATAATCGATCATGATCGATCGATAGACCGATTTGTCGACCGGTCAATTGTATCGATCCGTCGACCGGTCAATTGTAACACGAAGATCTAATCATATCGTCGTCATCATCATCATCATCGTCGTCATCATCATCATCATCATCATCATCACGATCGTCATGATCTTGGAGAAGCAACAATTTCGTCGAAGTGTGGTATCGCGAACTCGGTACGAATGATTAGACAAAGTAGAATCTAGGAGAGTTATCGGGGGTGCAACACCGTGTCGTAGGTCTATTACTCTTCGAACAGGTTGCATTAATAATCCGTGATTATGATCAGCCTAATGCCAGTAGCGGATTCAACGCATCTAGCCAACGTTCATGGTATATTCATAGCGATAGGAGGAGAGAACGTCCTTCGTAAGCAGTGTTAGAATTCAACGAAGCTTCCGCTCCCTATCTCTCCCTCCCTATTTCCCTCTCTCTCTCTCTCTCTCTCTCTCTCTCTCTCTCTCTCTCTCTTTCTCACTCTCGTTCGCTCTCTCTCGCTCTGCGGTTTCCGCCGGCTGTGGTGACGAGGACGCAACTCTACGCCCTGATCCTGAGTGGTTCCTTAATTAGAAATCAACCGGTAGCTTTATCGGTTAAGTTCCTAGTTACTTCTGTGGTCGATGCCAGCGGCAAATTTCAAAGCAGAAAATCTAATCTCCATATTTTGACATACCTATATATATATATATATATATATATATATATATATATAAATATATATTAATATATATCAAACTCTACTTATTTATAAATAAATATGTATGTATGTATGTATGTATTATTCTAATCTCAAGAATAGATACATTCGATTCAAATAAAAATTCAATTGATACATAAACAAAGTTTAAAAACGAATCAAATATATAAATGATTTAGTCAACACCTTTTAATCGTCAATATATTAACTTTAATAAAATTGGAAGAATAAAGAAAGAAAAAGAAGAAAAATGTATGTAGAAAATAAGATTCGATAAAAAGAATGATCGAACGACTGCGCGTATTAATTTCTATTTATCGATCTTAAAAAAGAAAGAGAGAGAGAAAGAGAGAAAGAGACATTAACGCTCAACGACGATTATTCGATGAAAATATAAAAATCGAAAAAAGTGCGAGTAAGAAATAATCTCGGGAAGATAGAATTATTATTGTTTTGAATAGAGAGAGGGAGAGAGAAAATGAGAAATTTGATAAGAGGAGATTCCGAGTGAATAATTCTATTGACTCGTGTATGAACTACGTAATCTATGAGATGAGATAAGGAAAGAAAAAAAAAAGAAAAGAAGAGGGAGATATAGATATAGTGAAGAATAAAAAGAAGAATAAAAAGAAAAAGAAGAAGAAGAAGAAGATGCTGCAAAGCATAATAACTGGCATTACTAATGATGATTTACGTTGTTGCAAGGAGGTCCACAACGGAATATGAAAGAGAAAGAGATGTGTATCTATATATGTATCTCTCTCTCTCTCTTTCTATAGAGAGAGAAAGAGAGAGAGAGAGAGAGAGAGAGAAGATTGAACTGATTTATCGGATAGGCACGACCGAGATTAACTCTAAGAGCGATTGCTTTGATCCCATTCTTTAGAAACTGATCGGCTTCTTCTTGATCGATGGAGTAGATCGATCTATCGATCGATCGCACGGATCAAAAATTCGATGGTTAAGCATATATTTTCAATGTTACAGAACCGTGAAGTTACTTCGAGGAAACCTCGATGATCGTTTCTAAAGACTTTAATCGATTCTAAAGACTTCAATGATTAAATAATAATTATCGAAGTAAGAGACAAATTGATAATACGTTATTCGAATAAATACGGTTAATCGAGTAAACAGACCCTACATATTTGATCGAATTGATTCGATTAAATGTACATTCGGAAATTTGAAAATTGCTTTTACAAAAATTATATCCATTAATTCATCTTTGCATTTATGAGATCTTACGTCTCCGAACACAATCATTACTCATCAAATTCGAACGTTCATTTTTCATGTAAATAAATTCGACGATTGCGAACGTTGATGATTTCCAACGAAAGAAAGTGTAATTTGAAGACAAAAAAAGAAAATAAAATAATATTAAAAAAAAAAAAAAAAAAAAAAAAATACCGGTTTCGATCGTTTGTAATTAATTCTGTCGAGAAATTAATTTATAATTCTCTCTCGATGGGAAAAATGGTTTTTCTTCCATTTTTTTTCTTCTTTCTTTTTTTTTTGTTACTGACTATACGAAGAAAGAAGAAAGAGAAGATATAGACGATAGATTCGATCGTTCGTTATCGTCATGATCTCCGAGAAGCAACAAAACTTTCGTTGAAGAAGTTTGGTAACGCGAACTTCGTACGAGTGATTAGACGTAGCTTCGTTCCCTCTCTCTCTCTCTCTCTCTCCCCTCCCCACTCCTCCCCCTACCTTAACCCATACCTCTCTCCACGTCGATTAAATCTGCTCGTATGGATCACATCGGCGTATTGTTAACCCATCTACTTCTCTTCGAGTAAAATAATTATGGCGAGCAAGCCAACACACAGGATGCAGTGTATCCGATTACTACATACATATTAGTACGCAGTAGAAACGTATTACTACGGTAGGGATATCGGATCGTTATTATTCACTATCTATCTATCTATCTAACTATCTATATATGTATGTATGTATATATGCATGCATGCATGCATGCATATACGTATGTATACGTGTATACACGTATGTACATCGATCGTTTGGAATTCTATTCGACGCGGATGAACTCCCACACGAAAATAATTTACGTAGTAGCGATACTTCCTTCGCACATTCCAACGTTCCGCAAATTTTCCACGTCCTTTTCTTCGTTTGCAGTTTTTCTTTTTATTTTGTTCTGTTTGTTTGTTCGTTTGTTTGTATGTTTGTTTGGTATGTTTCTTTTTTTTGCTTTCTGCTCAATGAAACAACGAACGACGAAACGATAAAAGATTGGAAAGAGTCAAATATTACCTTTTACTTCTCAAAAATTATATATATATATATATATATATATATATATATATATATATAGATAAGATGGAAAAAAAAGAAAAGGATACATTTCTTGGAAGAAGTCGAGATGCGGCGGTTGCAAGATATCCAGGGCCGAGAGAACCTGAAAAATAAAAGGAAAAGAAAAATGACGAACGACGAATTAAGAAAGATGGAAGAAGAGAAATTAAAAACATATTCGTTCTGTTCTATATTCGTCTGAAGTAACAGAAAAAAACGAGTTATACGAATGAAGTATATTACGATCTATAATATTACGAGAAAAGCTTGTTATCGATAATAGTGACAATCTTATAAACAAATATTCTAACGTGATTGACAATTGACTTGTATAAAATAAAATAAAAGATAAATAAAAAAAATGATGGAGATGAGAGAAGTGAGTTGAACGAGAATGGGAGTATAGACATTTAAAGGGAAGATAAAATCGAAGCTAATCGTTGGGAAATCAGGAAATATAGAACGGCTAAACTAAACTTTCGGTATTGGCAATACAATGTAAGAGAAGAAGCATCGAAGAGATGAAGAGAAAGAGAGGAAAAGAAGGAGAAAGAAGATAGTAGAGTGTGCCGACAGCGGATAATCCAAGAAAAAGGATCGACTCGAGTACATACACAAACATAGCATTTACGAGAGCAGCCACTCGAAGAGTTAAGGGTTTTGATGCCTTTGAAGAAAGTTTCTTCGAATGAAACTCGAACATATATATATATACACGCACACAAACACATATATGCATATACACATATATATATTCGATATATACAGATAAAAAGAGGGACACAATGTGCGTGTGTGTGTGTGTGTGTTGGAACGGGTAGGTATACCTACTCACTACTCTCATGATACTTTAAAAATCCAAACTCTTTGAAAAATAAATGTACTTTCGTGGCGCAGTACTCTCGAGTAGCTCGACTCGGTAACTCAACGGAAAGAGAGAGATTATGATCACGGGAAACGTGAAGGAACGAACAAACGCGACCTCCTCCTAAAGAGGAGGTCTTCCTACTGATTCCCCTTTTTTATCTTTTTCTTTTTTTTTTTACTTGTCTTTCTCATACCAAATACAACATATAGAAAGTTTTACTTTCTATTTCTTCTTGTACTATGTATACCTATACCCTCGATCTTTCTTATACCTTTAATTTTAGAAAGAAACGATAAACGATAATATTATATTACTATTCGATTGTTCTATATCTATAATGTGTGGATATATGTATATATTAGAAACTCACGTTTTCGTGTTTGAAGAAACAGAGCATCTTCAGTTCCCTGAAGACGCGTTTGCTGCTGACGAGACTTTGAAAGACATTCGGCAGTTTCTTTAAGGCCACTCTCCTACCATCCCTCGGATCCGTGACAGCCCTGAAATATATAAAAAAAGAAAAATAATAATAACAATGATAATAATAATTCATTTATATCAATCAACAATAATCAATGAGTTTAAATATTCATTATCACGATTATCTACTTCCTTGACAGAAAGAGAATAAGATATTATGTTAAAGAATGAAGTGAGTAATAACGGAGATTAATTTATTTCGAAAGAACTGACTATATTATTCCCAGATATATGATCCAATCTCTGTCTGATAATGAAGAGATACCACAGAAATACGATCGATAATAATCGAGGAAAATCACATATATACAAAGAGAGAGACAGAGAGAGAGAGAGAGAGAGAGAGAGAGAGAGAGAGAAAGAGAAAGAGCAATACCTATAACAACGAAATCGATGTCTATTAACAGTGATTCGTCGACCAACGAAATAATTATTACTCCTGCAAATTAGCAGGTTTATGGCGGTTCGATTTCATTGCTAAAGAGAGAGAGAGAGAGAGAGAGAGAGAGAGAATGGGAGAAGGGGGACAGGCTATGGTATCTCTCCATATACTACAAACTGCTAGTGGTCATCCGGTTCTCTCGATCTACCTTCGCTTTCGTTCGATGACCAATTCCATTTTCGACAATTCTAGCAATACGAATTCATGCTGGTACTATTGTCCAGACGGACAAGCAGACACACCGGCAGACGGACAGGCAGACGGACAGAGATAGAACGAGTCAACGAACTTGATAAAATAATTTTGGATTTGAAGAGGGAATGAGAAATTGCTTTTCAATCACACAACATATCGTAAATCTCGAGATCACCGCCAGGGCTTTATATCTATCTTTTTTTTTTTTAAATGACCACTCGTTTACAAAAAAAAAAAAGAGAAGAAAGAAAGAAAGGAAATTTTTAAGAGTTATCGAATAGTTTTTGATAAGAAAGAAAGAGATATTTATTTCGATATAATTCAGATTTTTTCTATTGAGAAATGAAATACAAAAAAAATATATATATATTTAAAAGCGTGTATACGCAACACGCGCATACGGTATTAATTTCTGTCGGATTAACACTTAAAAAAAAATACTTTGATATAATTCAAATCTTTTTTGTTGAAAAATAAAATAAAAATAAAAATATGTATATATGTGTGTGTGTGTATGTGTACACACACATATATGGTATTAATATCTGTCGGATTAACACTTGCAAATAGATTTATGTCAAAGGAGATTTAGATTTAAAGGAAATACATACGTGACTACACACACACACACACCACACTATGTAGTCACACATACACACATGTATAGATACATATATAGAATATTACACGTATCGTTATAACGTCGAGCATCCTGATCCGTTTTCGTGGAAGAAAGTATCGTGGTGGATGCTCGAACGCACGCAAAAGCTATGAGTTAGTACTCTCTCAATGATGATGAAATATGGAACGAGTAGGGGAAGATCAATAGGGTCTTTTGCTCTACGGGAAATTTTTTTTCAAATCACGTCGTATCGAAAAGAAATTCGAGTTATTATCGAATATATCCATTCAGAAAATATTTCTTCGTATTTCATTTAAAAATCATATATATATATATATATATGTGTGTGTGTGTGTGTGTGTGTGTATTGATATTAATATATAAATTATATTATAACAATATATACATAGATATTATATATAGATCGTTAACATCACATTTAAAAAAAAAAAAGAATGAAAAAATTTTTTATTTTTAAAAACGCGTAGACAAAAGGGAAGAAAGAAAATCAATATCATATTTTTATTCCGACATCGTTTCTTCTCTCTTCTTATTCTATAATACACTATAATGATCAATATTTCTGACGACGTGGGATTTGTAAAATAAAATAAAAAAAGAAATTTTTTTATATCTTTCGTGAAAAAAAAATGCATACAGAGATATCGCATTTCTTGTTCTTTTCATTAATTTCTTTTTTACTTCTTTTTTTTACTTCTTTTTCCTCTTTCTCTTCGTATTAAAAACGAACGATCGAGTAAAACGCAGTACCTATTAGAAATGAAAAAAGAAAGAAAGAAAAAAAAAATTTGTCGCGTGCCATAAGGAAGAAAACGATCGAACCGGCTGAGTAAGCCGGAATTAGAGCGTGCAGCCTTCGATGCATATCCCATATATATGCGATTCAGGGTCGTTCCACTCGAAATTCGTGGCTTCGCTTCCGTGATGCTCAGCAAAGAGAGAGGGAAAGAAAGAGAGAGAGAGAGAGAGGGAGAGAGAAAGAGAGAAAGAGAGAGAGAGAGAGAGAGAGAGGTAGAGACAGACAGACAGAAAGAGGGAGAGAAAGAAAGAGAAAGAGAGAGTGCGTTGAACCTTTTCGACGGTCGTCGTACCTTTCTTTCTTCCGTCACCCTTTTCACACAGTCAAACGATCTTTTTCACTCTCTTTTATTATCTTTTTTTTTTGATCTCTTTCCTTCTTCCTTTTTCTCCCTTTTTCTTTCTTTTCCCTATTTTTCTTTTTTTTTTCATTTTCCTTTAACTCTCGAAGAAGAGTTACTTAGGTCGAGCTCTACGTTCGTTGGACAAGAAAACAACGATATTTTTAAATAGTCAAGCTAGTGATAACGTCGACGATTAAAACACGGACTTTGAAACCGTGTAGAGTAGTCTTTGCTTTTATCGTATCTCTTAACGCATTCTTCTTCTTCTTCTTCGTATATGTTTTTTCTTCTATTTTTTGTTTTCTTTTTCTAATCTATTTTTCAATATAATTCAATAAATCGTCGATCGTAGCACGTAGTTTTCTTTTCTTTTCTTTTTTTTTTTTTTTTTTTTTTTATTGTTGGAATTAATTATGTTCATTTTTGGTATAGATGAGTAATCATTGGAGTCATTGAATCATGGTTGTTACGAAATTTTCTTGTTTGAAAAAGAATTGTGAGAATAGAAATTATCCTCGTATAGTTATTTGCTATTGCATTAGGAAGTGTGTGTGTGTGTGTGTGTGTGTATGTGTGTGTGTGTAGCGAGGAAACAAGCACGATTTGCACTTGAAAGGTTTGAAACATATTAGGTTCGTTCTAATTTCAAACACACCACGAGTGTATTAGTATAGACGTAACGTAGCACGAACGACGAACAGAGATCGATTTAATGATCGATAATAAAGCTAATGGCTTTGGTCCGATTGGTTATGTCTTTCTTTTAATTCTATAAGAAAGGACGAAGGACGAAGGACGATGATATATATACATATTTTTTTTTATATTCTCCATTTGTTTTTTTTTTAAGAGATCTTCGCATCTTTACATTTTGATAAAGCAAAAATGTCTATCTATGAAATAGGAAAAACAAAATATATATATATATACACCTATATGACATTTAAACGTTGAAATATCGGACGATATTTAAATTTCAATAAAATGCAGATTTATGAATATTTATCGACGGTAAACAAGTACAATGTGGCGTGCGTATTCGTATGCTCCGAGAAGAACGGAGATAAAGCTGACGTGCCGTGCTTGCAAACTGCAATCAAAAGAATACAAATTGATAGAGTGTACACACCGTGTACACTAATACACATATATAACATACATGAAGATATATATATATATATATATATATATATATATATATATATATTGAAGCTTTCATCTTGCTACGTGGTCACGTATTTAAAATAATAAAAATATATAACGAGAGATCTTTAATCGTACGAGAGAAAAAGAGACAGATAGAGAAGACAAATTCTAATTATCTATATATTTCTCGATGAAATTTAGAAAAACAAAAAATATATACACATGTGTATATATATATATGTATATTTTAACTCGTATTTTCTCGATCCTTCGAAATTTTTATCGTCGGACAAAACAGCAGCTGCACCGAAGGATCACCTGCAAAAATGCACCTGCCCTCTTACTCGAACGTATTACTCTCATTTCTCGATTTCGATCGATTTCATAAGATCTACAAAGACGATGAAGAAAAAGAAGACAAAAACAAACAAACAAACAAACAAACAAATAAATAAATACCAAAAAAAAATAAAAAATAAAAACTATCGAAAGTTTGGAGAAAAAGAGAATTAAAGAATCGTGAAGTGGTGAGAAAAATTTGACAAAGGTCATGAAGATCACCGATAGAGAGAGAGAGAGACAGAGAGAGAGAAAAAACAAGTACGGTGACCTTGAAAGGCGGGCGTAACCTTGGGAGTAGAACAGTACGGCTTCCGCATTGCAGGAGTGGGGAGAAGAAGGCAGCATTGCGAAAGCTTTCCCTCGGATCAATTCGAGAGACGAGGCACAGCATCGCCTTTTCAAAGATTCTTTTTCTACTCTTCTACGTTCGCATGTACATATCTGGTAATGCAATCGGGAAAAACCTATTTTCCATTTTCATTGCCATTCTTTTATAGTACCTAAGTAAAACGAATATTCCGTTCTTTACATGATCGCACGTGAAATCTTCGAATAAAATTCAAGATGAAAAAGAAGAAAGAAGAAGAATATAAAAAAAAAAAAAACAGCTGATATGTTCGGACAAATAGATTACAAAATAATAGATAAAAAAAAAGAATAGATAGCATAAATAAATTGTTTCATCGAAGAGAAAGAGAGAAAGAGAAAGGGTTGTAATTTTTCTCGTTCAAGAATAAAAACAAAAACTGTTCATTCGTTCGTCCGTTCGTTTTTCTTAAAAATAAAAAAAAAATAATTATCCGTTCGGTTTCATTCAGAAATAAGAAAACACTTCGTTCGTTCGTTCGTTTTCATTGAAAAATAAGAAGACAGTTGGATCGTTCGTTTTCATTGAAAAATAGGAAAATAATTTGTTCGTTCGTTTTCGTTGAAAAATAAGAAGACAGTTCATTCGTTCGTTCGTTCGTTCGTTCGTTCATTCGTTCGTTCATTTTCGTTCGAAACTCATCGTAGACAGTAAGGGAGAGTTTCTCTTCCCTCTCAATGGCGATAAATCAAACTAATGAGTCCCGTAATCGATCGCGGAACGTGCGCGGCTACACTTTCGTGCGACTTCCAAGATCGAAGGAAGACCCTCGTGAGAGAGAACACGCACGCATGTATTTACACACGCACGCGTTCACGCGTTCACGCATTCACGCATGCACGCACGTGACACGACACGAGCCACTTACACGTCAATTATAAATTATCGTCTTCTACCACGCATAATCGCCTATATTAATTAGAAGCCAATGAACGATTCGATAATGAAAATCGAGCGAGAAAGAAAGATGTCGCATTTTTCATGTCGATCATTCTTCGATCATTTTTTTTCTCTCTCCTTCTTTTTTCTTTTTTTATTCTTCTTTTTCATTTTTCATTTTTCATTTTTCTTTTCTTTCTCCCACCTCTCCAACCTAACGATCTTTTTATACGCGACGTTGCGATATTTGTTCAATTTTAATAAAATTAGAGAATATATATTAGAAAACTATCAAATAAAATAAGAAGACATTGTTATATTAACACTCGCGATCTACAGAAAATTAGATGCTCCTTCGATAATGATTCTGATGACGATGAGAATGTAGGTTAAAAAAGGAAGATAGAAATTGAAAAAAAAGAAAAAGTAATTCCAAGAACACCGTTTACGAATAAAAATTCTGCATTAGTTTTTTGGTTCGGCGCACTGATATGAATAATAGGGAGGAAAAAACAAGAAACGGAAAGAGAAAAGCTCAGTATATAAATCTTTCCCTTAGGAACATATGAAAACACAAAAAGAACGAACAAATTTCTGATTCCACTAAGAAATAGGATTATAAAAATTAATGAATGTAATTTAAAAAAATGAGAGAGAGAAAGAGAGAGAGAGAGAGAAAAGAAAGATCGGCGACTGGAATTTTCAGTGATCTCTCGCAAATGGGATTAATTCTTTCGGACATGTCATATGGTTGAACTATATGGTACAACTATATGCCGTCGGCCTACGGCAGAGGATAATTACGTAAACGTTCTCGGTCTTGTTTCTCTCGTTGAAAATCAGCACTAGTACTAGCACTAGCACTAGCTCTAACAACCAAGCAGCAGCAGTGGCAATGGCCGACGCATCTGACAGTTCTGCTCAGACCGCAGTTTCTCCTAGTTAAGTTTAAACTAGTTTGAAGTAAGTTAAGCTTGGGCTTACTCGTGTAAATACGACTGGCACTTATACCGATGCTAATTCGAGAATCGATGTCACTACATTGTCACACAAAATGGAAACGTCTTTGGTAACATCGAAACTAGCTCTTTCAATATCCATATTTTCAATTTTTCCTTTTGAAAGAAAAGAAGAAAGGGAAAAAAAAGGAACACTGGATGTTTGAAAAATTATCCAGAAAATTAAATAAAATTTTCTTCTCAGAATTTTTCAATTATGAAATCGCTGCATGCGTAGTTCGATATCAAGAAAGAAAGAAAAAAAAAAGAAAGAAAGAAATATTTAAAAAAAAAAAAAAACAGAGCACCAAACTCGTTCATAATTTCAACTCGTATAAAAACCCTGCGTGCAACGATTAAAAAAAAGGGGGAGGGCAAGAGAAAGAGAAAACATTCCTCGAGAAGAAAAATAGTAAAAGAAAAAAAAAAGAAACAAAAAAGAGAGAGAGAGAGAAAAGAAAAAAGAAGAAAGAAGAAAGAAGAAAGCAGCGAACCACTTCTTCGTAAAAATTTTTTTTCGAGTGAATAACATATCATAATTCGATATTAAAATATATCCCAACTCGGAAACGAATCCTCAAGATTTTTACTCGTGCAAGTACTTGCAACTTTTTCCATTTCGACGAAAAAAAAAAAAAGAAGAAAATAATGAAATGAAATAAAAAAAAAGCAATTAAAAAAAAGAAAGAGAGAGAGAGAGAGAAAAGAGAAGAAAAAAAAAGAAAGAAAGAAAGAAAGAAAGAAAGAAAGAAAGAAGAAAGAAAAGATCCCGTAATGAGAAAATACTTTAGAGCCATACGATACGTACGAAAATGCGTATGGCGTTGGTAAATGGATTTTGGTTGAAAGCATGTAGGAGGAGCATCGTTCCTGTGAATGAAGAGACTCGTTGGAAGAATGGCAGTGCAAGCACCGTAAGCGTGTGCCCAAGATGAGGAGCAAGGGAGCGAGCGATGATGCGGGTGGTAGAGAACCAAACCGGATGGAACATGGCTCGGCTATCTAGATGATTCGACGCCCTTGCGAAAACCGGATAGAGATTCCCCTCGCCACTCCTCACCTCTTCCCCTTACACTACAGCACTCTGGATAATACGTTCCTGCATACTCTCTAAGTCTGTAGTTTCAATTTTATTTTATTTTTTTTGTACCGTTAATTTTTTTTCTTGCTCGCTAATGCTATCTATCCGATTATCATTTCGGTATCGATGTTATAAAAAGAAAAAAAGAATTGTTCATAAAAAAAAAATGCAGTCTTATAAGGGATAAAAGAAATATAGGTTAGAAGAGAAAATTTCTTAGGAAAATATTAAAAAAAAAATCAAAAATCTTGGTAGGTTAATAGTCGAGGTCGTAGTTTTACGATTTGAGAGAAAAGAAATAAGAAGGAAAGGAGGAAAAAAGTAATATCGGTTTTAAGAGAAGTTTCAAAATAAAATAAATAAATAAATAAATAAATAAAAATAGTAATTGATATATAAAATCGTCTAGACCCGATTTACGGTCGATTCGTTGACTTAACGATTTACTTATTGAATAAGTATCATTATTTAATGTGAGAACGCCATATTGAATAAATACAAGTATTTGATAAAATACCGATAGGAATAAAGATCTCAAGTTGAATTTGTTTAGGAATCTTATTAAAATTTGACGTTCTCGACTTGGTAAAAGAAAGAGAGAGAGAAACAGAAAGAGAGTTAAAACATGCATACGAAGAAAGCTAGAGAAAGGTCTTAAATAAACTTCCCAGTGAAACGAGTGTAGAGAAGCAACGAGTACTAAACAAGTTGGTTGGCTCCCCTGTTGGGGGAAACGTTGAAGGGAGTAAGGAGAGGAAGTCATTAGCTACATTTTAGCTTCGTTCCGTTTTAATTTCGAAGGAGCCACGTACTGGAAGAGTAAGTACTAACCACCGGGTGTAAATGTATATATATATGTATGTATATATATATATATATATAGGATCGTTTTTCGTAAACGTAGAAAAATTAGAAAAGCAAGGAAAAAATTAAGTAAGTAAATAAATAAATAAATAATAATAATAATTCTTTGAAAATTCAAGAAATAAGATCGAGGAGAGAAGGAAGGTCGTTAAAAAATTGTCGTGAAGGAACGTAACGCTTTAACCACTCCTTCTCTCCTTTTCTTTGCTCCTTCTTCGTTCCGAAATTTTTCAAAATAATGACTGCAAGTTAAACGATGAAACCTACAGAAATAAATGTATTAATACGAAATGAAATGAGACGAAATAAAATAAAATCAATATCTAATATCTTTAACATAATCATAGTTGGTTGTATAACGAAGAAGAGGATCTTCACTTTAAAAAGAGAAACGGAAAGAGAAAGAGAGAAAGGGTTCGTCTTGATTTAATAGTCCTTTGCAAAAATATGAAGTGAAATGCGATTTAAAAATACACGCGTTCGTTTATATCGTAGATTCTCGTGGGAGAAGGTGGTGGGTGGAGGGTGGAGGGAGGAGGATGGAGGATGGAGGGAGGAGGGAGGAGGGTGGAGGATGGAGGGAGGAGGGAGGAGGGTGGAGAATGGAGGGTGGAGGGTGGAGAGAGAGAGAGAGAGAGAGAGAGAGAGAGAGAGAGAGAGAGACAACTACACGCTACTCTTCGATAGGCAACACCACACCAAGAAGACTGCGACTTCGTGACTTCTGCCCTGTGATACGAACGGCGACACGAGTTTCGAGACGAACCAATCGATACGATTTGAGGTCGACCTGATAACCTTTGCTAACGGAACCTCTTTGAGGGCGTTACGGAGAGATGTCACCTGTGTATGAACTACTCCGTCATTATGGATCAACGATTTAACCGTTGTTGTTTCTCCGCTCGTTAGTCGTTGATCTCAATCTCAAAGAAAATTGATTGAATATTTGTATTGAAAAAAAAAAAAGAAAAAAAGATGATAACGAAAGTTAAAAAAAAAAAGGAAAATTTAATAAAAATATTTGTTTTCTTTCTATCGAAAACAACACGTACGTTTCATCCTTGAATCGAATTTCTTTGAATATGCTTGAATTCTCTTCTCAACCCTTTAACTTTTTTCTTTCTCTTTCCATCATCGTTTCTCTCTCTATCTATATGTGTGTGTGTATATCGACAGACGCTTATCATTCTTCCAGCTCGCGTGTCGGTCATATCGAATATACAGAAGATATATGTGTATAAATATGAGTACGTCCGGCTCTCAGAACCATTGTAGGTGAATTTATCACGCAACGATGCTCACGCACATTCCATGTATTCCTGACGTATAATGCAAAAATACAGGTTTTTCTTTTTTTCTTCTTCTTTTTCCTTTTTTTTTTCTTTTTTTTTTTTATAACCCAATAGACTCTCTCTCTCTTTAACTATCAATATACGAGGATCCTTTACTTTATGCACGGTAAACGATAATTACAAATTCACGAGACAACGATCACAATTTAATGTCGAATAATATTGAGAAAAAAAAAGAAGTAAATAAGAGAACAAAATAAATGAAGGAAAAATAAAAAAAAAAATGCTTAGTCGATGGACCACCGTCGCCATATCATGTAAATTGGATCATTAAACGTCCATTACATCCAACGAACGAACGAACGAACGAACGAACGAACGAACGAACTCGGTTAAAACGGTTGACACTTCGAAGGCATTGTTACGCTTTCAGAGAACCGTATCGCGTCGAACTCGAAAACTAGTTTGCGAAACGATCGACCGGTTCGTGATCCCGCGGAAAGGTTGATTGCCCGATCGATGACCCGACGATATTCCTTACTCCATCCAAGCTTTAAGTTCGTCAATCGTAAATTCGATGATTCAAGAACTTTGTCTTTTTGTTTCAACGAATAAGAACAAAACATGAAATTCATGACAACAGATGCTATATAAGTGCAATCGCAATAACAAATGAAAAATTGCATAGATTATAATTTTGTTTTTGTCGATCTTAAAAAAAAATTTTAATCTCCTCGTTGTTATCGAGCAACGCTATTAAACGCATTTCTTTTTTTATCTCAATAATCGTACTGCTCGGAAATTTTGATATAATTATATTATAATAATACATACACACACACGCGCGCGCGCGCGTACAGAAATATAATCTTGATATAGAAATTAACATTTGATATTACCTCGATAGAATATTATATGATTAAGATTTAATGAGGTCGAAGGAACGATCGAAAGAGAACTCAAAGATCATTTTTTTAATAATATCAATAACCATCACTACAACAAGAAGAATCAGAACAAAAACAAAAACAAAAACAACAACAACAACAACAACAACAACAACAACAACAACAATAATAATAATAATAATAATAGTAATAATAATATCGAAAAGGGCTATATATATAAAAAAAAAAAAGGGAAAAAGAAAAATGAGCAGTAGGGTTTTGCTCGTCGATCTCATTCCTCTCATTCGCAGCTGTTGGTGCGCAGATGGCGAGGATCTTTGTCTCTCTCCCTCTCTCTCTATACGGTATCCGCCTATATGCGTGCACATTGCACATGCAACTGCAGCTTGAATATATCGTGGCCAGCATTAAGCGTCCTTTCACGGCGAACATGATGCACCAAGGGAGGAGAGGGTGCTTCTTGATGCATATTCGTCCCAGAACGCCGCCAGAACGCCAAATGATACTTCAACCCGTCTTTGTAATTATCGAACAAGACTTTCTCGTACACCGTGTGTTACAACATTATTTGCAGAAGGGAAAAAGAGAGAGAGAAAGAGAGAAAGAGAAGGATAGGGAGCGAGAAAAGGGAAAAAGAGGGAGAGAGATAGGAGACATGCACGAGGGACCCCCGTTGCAATTTCATGCTGTAATTTAAAAATAAAAGTATTCTACATACATATGTATAGAAGCACGTATATGAGAATCTGATGAACTTACATCGCTTAATGAATAACTTTGTTTTCATCGTATTACGTATATACAAGATGTATCTCTCTTTCTTTCATTCTATCTATCTCTCTTTCTATTTCCCCTCTCTTTTCAACGGATTCATTCAGTAATATCGTCAAAATATGATACACGAGTGATTTAATCAAGTCGATATTGCGAAGTGTATATATATATATATATATATATTATACGATATAATATCTCAGAATGATGAATCGTTATCGCGTGATATTTGTTATGTAATTTATAATTATTATAAATGGTGATATGCGTTGAAGAGAAAAAAATAAAAGGGAAAAAGGAAAAAGAGAGCGGAAATAAATTACTTGTATATGAGAAATTAACGATTTGTATTATAGAGCATTCGTCGATAAAGAGTATCGAGAAATAGAGATAGAGACAGACAGACAGACAGACAGATAGATAGAGAAGAGAGAGAGAGAAAAAAAACAGAAAAGGTGAAAGAGAAGGGCAAATCCCGGATCGTAAAAGCGAAGTACTAAAAAGCTAAAGCACCATCGCAGAAATCTCACTTACGACCGTAAAGCAAGTTTAACGTCCCTTCTCGATGAACCCCTATACACGCTCTAAACGATCGCGAAAAGGGGGAGGCCAATGGGAACTCTCTAGATTTAATGAGACTTAGGACTCATCGAGCGAAACACGTTCAGCATATAAACTATTCATATATATCATCGGTCTACCAAGGAAATATTAAAAATGATCTTTTTTATTAACATATTTTTAGCATCCCATTAGATGCGGTTTAAAGAAGAAAAGAAAAAAAGGAAGAAAGAAAAAATACTTCCCTAAATACGGAACAGAATTCATTTAAAGCTTTTATAGGAAGAAACTATTTTTTTTTGTTTTCTTTTTTATGCAACGAATAATTCGTTGCCCTACTTTTATACGCTTGTTTCTTCTCTCTCTCTCTCTCTCTTTTTTTTTCTAATTACTTTTAATCATTTAAAAGATAGGAAAAAAGGAAGAGAATTTAATGGGGGGAAAAAAGTATGAAGAAACGATACACCATGAGGTATAATAATTTAAAAAAAAAAAAAAAAGAACGAAAGAAAGAAAGAAAGGGAAAAGATATCCTCTATGTACGGGATGAATCCATTGTAACTTTTTTATAGGAAGATTTTTTTTTCTTTTTTATTAAATAAATTTGATAAACTTTTAATATGCTTTTTGTTTTGTTATTTATAAATGAAAAAAAAATTAGGTAAGAGTATATATAAAAAAGAGAAAGAGAGAGAAAGAGAAAAAAGAGGCGAAGAAACAAAAATACGTAAAAACTAGAAGCGAGATAGTTCGATCTAATCCGAACAAAAACTGAGAATATATCGTCCGTTTCCACAAGCGATTTTTCAGTGACGTCAACGACCGGAAGACGCTCGATCTTCGGCCCATCCACAGAGAATCGTCCAAAAGAGACCATTACGTTCGTCCTACGGAAACGTAGTACCTCTCGAAAAGAACGAAAAATTCACGCAACAGGTCGTTCCGTTTGCCACTGATAATTCTAACGCAATTCTAACGATGGTAGATATCTCTTAAAAAAGAAAAAAAACACACACACATACACGCACGCGACACTAATTAAAAATTATTTTTTTCATAAAACCACAATATCTTTCTCAAGGGAGGCATCGAGAAGTAAATCATATAATAACCCATTATTATAATTACAACAACAAACTAAATATCCCGATATAAATTTAAATATTAAAAAATATTCTATTAAATTACAAGACTGATAAAAAAAGAAAGAAAGAAAGAAAATGAAAATTAATCACTTTTTTTACCTCGAATTTGATATTAACGACTAGAATGTTTAAAATTCTGAAAAAGGAAGGGAAACAAAAAAAATAAGAAGATAAAAAAAACCCTCGAAACGCATAACAAAAAGGAGAAAGAAAATACAAAACGTAGATACGCATATAGACGATACACATATTGCGCATCTGTACTATTTATCTATTTTATGTACATACGCACCGTGTTGGAGTTTTGAGATAACCGATGTAACCCCCCCAAGTTAGAGGGTCAACATTTAATCAGCCATTAAACTAAACGTCGCAATGGACGTTCGATTTCACGGGAATTATTCCATATTCGTACATGGGGTTTGAAATTACTCGTTAGAATCTAAACTTCCATCATAAATCATTGAAACATTAATGCTTGTGTCCGACTCGACAAGTTTGTATAAGCCTTTATACCTATACTATATTCTCTCTCTTTCTCTTTCTCTCTTTCTCTCTCTCTCTCTCTCTCTCACTGCAGCGTTGTTTATCGTCTATGTATGTTCAACGCAAACTATAGCTTCTAGAGAGTGTGTACGATGTGTGTACGTACTTGTATGCACTTACGCACAAACCATATACCTGCACACAAACACCATACACATATAAACAAACACAGACACAGACATAGGACACAGACACGAATAGAGTTCCCCTTCTCGTAATTCTCTGGATCGTCTCGCGTTCGATGCTCGGGAAAATACCGTTTGAATCAACCGGTGAATTCGATCGACCTTTTGCTTTATGGGACTCGAGGAGACGACGACTTTGGTAGACGCGAGGTTTTGGGAGGAAGAGTAAGGGGAGGGGGGAGGGGGAGGTTGAGGATACGGGAGAGATGGGTTGAAATAGATGAAGCTGCCAATTGCTCTGCTATTTGATTCTCTCACCCACCTCACTACTATCTACCTACCTACCTACCTACCTATCTATCTACCTATCCCACCCTACCCTACCCTACCCCACCCCACCCGATCCCCCACCTCTCTCCACCTTCACTATATAGCATTTGTACGTAGCCGCAAACCCAACAGTTATGGTTTGTCTCTTTGTAATTGCATCGTACACAACACGTTTTAGCGCAATCAGTCAACGGAGATACGTTCAAATGCACCAAGTTCGTTTATCATTAACGATAAGTGGAGATATTATGCTTAGGTATAATTTTGTGAAATACGTTTGTCAATTTTTTCGACAGATATAAGGTATAACGTAATTATTTCTATTTCGTAATATTCTAATAAAGGTTTATAGAGAGAGAAAAAAAAAGGTGACAAAAGAAACAAAAGGAAAAGAAAACGGATAGTAGATTAGAATAATGAAATTAAAATAGTAAGAGTGTAAAGATGTATGCTTTTTAATAATAGCTAAGAGTAATTAATAAGATAATAACTAATTTAATAATAGCTAATATTAATTAAAAACGTATCTGTTTTTTTTTTTTTTTATCAAACAAAACTACTCTCATCCCTATCGTCTCCTTTTCTCTCTTTATTTTTCTCTCTCTCTCTCTTTCTCGTTCTGTCTCATCGATCGATTTTCATCGATGCGGTGACTTAATCGGAACATTTTAACGGCATTCAAATAATTCATACTAAATGGATGATACGAGAGAAATTTGTCATTTCCCGGAATGAATCTACACACGTAGGAATATATAAGTGTATATACATACATACATACATACATACATACATACATACATACATACATACATACACACACACACACACACCAACGTATACACAATATATGTGTATATGCATATATATCGTATGTGTATATGCCTCTCTTTCTCTCTCTCTCTCTCTTTCTCTCTCTCTCTCTCTCTCTCTCTCTCTGTGTGTGTGTGTGTGTGTGTGTGTGTCTCATATATATGTGCATACGGGTGTATGTGTGTGTATATATATATTTATCCAAAGTGCAAACGGCGAACGCAAAAAGGGCGTGTTTATCGGGGCATCAAAATGACGCATCGCTGCCGTCGATCTCTTCCGTATTATCCAGAAGCCGCAGTAATTTCGTACGGTGACCTCCTTTTACGTCGAGCTCTCGATTCTCCGACTTTCGATAACTTTCCATTTAAAATGAAGAAGAAAAAAAAAGAAGAAGAAGAGAAGGAAAAAAGGAAAAGAAACAGAGAGAGAAAAAGAGAAAGAAACGTTTTATATTCTTTCGCACACACATCTGACATATCTGACGATTGTCCGAAGTATTATTTTTGTTTTGTTTTGTTTTATTTCTTCGCCGATCGAAAACGTTCTCTAATAAAACTTATACATCGATCGAGTGATCGAAGAATTTCTGAATGATTTCTTCTTTACTTTTTTACTCAGTATGTATATATCTACGTATGTATGCATATATGTACGTATAAATGTAATAGCTTCGAGAGTAATCGAGAGACAATCGTGGCCCACATTATGTGCAGCGTTTGATCTTCGACTCTCATCCTCGACCTAATTAACATGAACAATAACCGATCTCTTAAGTGTTTTATTCTAATGTCAAGTGGAGAGCATGTATATTTTGGATCTACTTGAAATATTTTTTATAGATCTTTCTTTCTTTTTTTTTTTATTTTATCACACACGTAGCAATTATAAAATCAACAAATATATACATATATATATGTGTGTACATGTTTTTTTTTTTTAATATATCGTATTAATTATATTACTTGTATAATACATATTATATTATTTTCAAATAAATATATATAATAGTATTGTGATACTTAAATATCAAATAGATTAAACGGGTCCATCGAGCACGTTTCTAGTATTTCACATGGGAGCATCAAAGGGATAGGCTTTCGCAAGATGGCTGGACCGGCGATAGCGCGGATGTATTATGGCACGTTTGATCACTGGAATCTCGTTACAAAGGATATATCGACGATCACTATTGAATCCCAAGTCGATAACCGTCATTGAGAATCGAGATATCGTATTCCACCTTATATTGTTATTGGTTCTGTTAGATAAACAAAATTGTGATTCAGATATTCTCTAACCAATTGATAAAAAATATACATTCGATTAAACGATCGAACGTATTTCCCTTTTTATTCTAATCGTACATTTTTATTTATTTATTTATTTATTTATAGAAATAATATGCAATTTTAATCTAATTATGTAATTATCCGTAGTTTAGATAAGATATACTAAAAAGATTTTTACTCGATTCGCAGATATTTTAATAGGAATCTCAAATCTAATCACGTTCTCGTGTCCCCCTTTTATCAGTGATTTCCTTGACCACCATAAACATTTCCTTGGTGTTTGAAACTGGTCCTTTCGAAGAGGTTTACGAGACCCTTACGTACCTTTCGGCTATCTCTCTCTCTCTCTCTCTCTCTCTCTCTCTCTGGAGTCCTTCTAAGATCCTTAGAAAAGCTACGTGGTTCGAGGCTATGGAAAACGATCTCAGCACTTCCCCCTTAGGGTAATCAAATACAAATGGCTCTTTCCAAGTTTACTTAGAAGCAAACTCGAGCATTGTCCTCGTATGTGTGTATCTATGTGCATTTGTCTATATCTTCACACACACACACACACCTCTTTAGCATACAAGATTATCAAGAAATGCGATTGTTCAAACGTGATAAGAAATAAAATCCTTTTTCGTACGGGCCAACAAAAGAAAAAATAAAAAAAAAACAAAAAAGATATTTTGTTTTGATCCAAAGATAATTCGTATTATTTCAAACGTCGTTATTGGTCAAGTTGATTTATTGGATGGTAAACGATCATTTTGTTTCACACAGTGTAGCGCTTTCGAAGCAGAACGATGAGGAGACAACATACACCCACCCATCCATCCATGCATACATACATACATACATAAATACGTAGATACGTAGACCGATCGTGAATTTACACCAAAACTCCACCTGTCCCCAAGGGCTTTCTGTTTTTGATTCGTTTAAAGCCACCATTATAGACACAAACTGGACACGCCGATTTGCGGCTGTTAAATCAGTTCTTTCAACCCGGCACAGACGTACGTTCCGAAACATGAAATGTTTTGTTGTTCGGGAGTGAGAGAATGGAAGAGGAGAATGATATGTAGAAAGAAGGGATGAAATGAAAAAAAAATAACGATTTTCATATATAACTAGTCGAGTTACATTCGACGAAAAACTCGTTGTTGGATAACTCTTGATGATTGATATCACAAAGGATATATTATTTATTCATTTATTTATTTATTTATTTATTACTATTATTATCATTATTATTATTATTGGTTATCCTTATCTAGGATACTTCTAAACTCAAATGAATTTTCAGTAACGATTAAAGAATTATAATCGTTTTTTTTTCTCCTTGTATTTTCTTTTTTTTTGTTCTTCATCTTTTGTTTTTTCTTTTTTTTTTATTTTCTTTCTTTTAATGGATGCACGTACAAATTGATAATGACAAAACAGAAAATTCGATAAAAAAAAAAGGAAGAAAAAAAATTTACAACGCCAGCAATAAATACGACTCGATGAAATTTATTTTAAAGTCAACTAGTATTAGGAATGTGTCATGATACCGTAAGAATTATTAATCATAGTACTTGTAAATGCTGCTTTCCGAACGGCCAATGTATCATCGTACATTAATCTTGGAAGAAATTACACGTTATCCGTGGACTCAGAGACGTTAATAGAAAAATAGTGCCATTTAAGTGAGTAAGATTGGTATATACCGTGATTTTATAATTACTGTTATTAATGCGTTAATACGGGAAGAACTATTCAATTGATAATACTGATAATTAAATATATCATGTCAAGATTTAATATAATATTATTATCATCAAATTTTATATATAATAATAATAATAGTAATAATATCTAGAAGAGAAATTTTGGGATAATTTTGTTTGGACCTACATTTAACTAATCACAGTTAACTAACAACAGTAAGTTTTCGGTTATTTAAAAATATAATAATAATAATAATGTGATAATAATGTGATAATAAAAAAATAAAAATAATAATAGTAATAATAATAATAGACGTTCGATTAGTCGAAGCAAATCGATATTGATAATAAAAGAATAAACGTGTCTCGATGAACTTCGTAGATATAGATACGTTCGAATAAATTCGTATCTCGAAGGCAATACGCGACTGATACCAATAAAGTTTCGATTGATCGAAACTGACATATACCAATATAGACAAGCTTGGATGATGCTATGCTAAAACGGATTAACCCACATACCGAAAAGTCGCATTCGTAGCACGTACGTTTCATCGGGGAATGCATCTTACTGTTATATTCATGCATTGAAAAAAAAAAGAAAAGAAAAGAAAAGAAAAGAAAAGAAAAAAAGAAAGAAGAAAATTAGAAACTAGACGTTGACGCTCGAGTGCCCTATTTTACGATGTAAAAAAAAAGTATTGTTAACAACAGGCACTTAACTTTTGCTACTTGATATTTTATAAAATATATATATATATATATATATATATATATATATATATATATATATTTTCTAATTTAAACAAGTAAGAGAAAAGAGAAAAGATATTGCTGCCTTTTTTATACGTTCAAATATCGTACACTGTATTACGTAAAAGTGTAATAGCAATAACGACAGATAGATAGATAAATAGATAGTTTTCTCTTTAAAAAAAAAAGAAAAGAAAGAAAAAGAAAAAGAAAAAAAAATAATAATAACGCAATATAATGTTACTCTTAGGATTACACGAACTTACGAAACTTTGGAAGAAGGGAGTGCATATAATAAGGGAGAACAAGAGAAATATACCGATCTGAAATGCGTATTTCCACAATGTGGAAAGTCGTTTCCCTTCGTTCCACTTTTATCGCGCTAGTTCTTCGTGGGCCATTGTTATACTGGCAATGGGATTTCAAAACTCCGGGAAAATGTTTCTTCCACGATTCCACAATAATTTCCTTCTTTCTCTCTTTCTCTTTTTCTCTTTCTCTCTCCGTCTCATATAGACATACCGAATAAATCATTAGGAAAACAATAAAATGGACGTTTACCGGCTCATAATACACTTTAAATACGAATTATTCATACACGTATTTACGTCGAAAATCTATCTAATATAACATTAAAAGAATGCTTTTCGTAGTTTAAATATTACTTGACAAACATTTAATCGATCATAAAAATATTATTCGAGTTAAAAATTTAAACGGTACTTGTATTAACTCTTGTTACTTCGATTTCTCTTTCTGTTTCATTTTTCTTTTCTTTTTTTTTTTCTTTTTCTTTTTTTATTTTCTCCTCTTAAATCAAGAAAAAGCAATAATATTCGCGATATGAGAGTTATAAAAGGAATAACAAAACTTTCCATTGGGAAAGTATTCATGTATGCATGTATATATACGTAATTATAATAAATTCGTACATATATAATATTACATGTAATTGTCTTAAATACTTTTCTTTCTTTTTCTTTTCTCAAAAAAAAAAAAAGAAAAAGAAAGAAACGGCAAGTGCATCGTATCAGCAGCAAGTGTAACCGTGGATATGGTTAGAATCGGAATCGGGAACGTTATACGGTCTACTTCGTTGCATTCGTATGTTCGACCTGCATGCATGCACGTACTCACGCACATACATACACACACACACACGTATGTGTTTGTATACTATACATATGTGATAGTATACTATCGTATTACACGGATAGACTACTCGAAAGATGAAAGAAAGAGGCGTAAAAAAAGAAATGAAAAAAAAAAAATAAATGGATATAAAGTAAAGCGATTAAATTTTTAAATGGACGATGAATGATTACGACTACTTTTTTGTTTGGAATTAAATAATTAATGCTACGACGTAGTTACGTGATTAGAATGAATTAAGAATAATTGTTGATAAATTGTTCTACGTAGTAAATGTTTATATGTTTGGAAAAATAAATAAATAAAAGAGAGAAAGAGAGAGATGAGCAGAGATTTTTTTGTAACAAAAAGAGAGCAAAAAAAAAGTACTTGCATTATCAAGTATTTTGACAGCATAAAAAAAAAGGACGTCTTGGAATATGTCACGCTAACTGTACTTTAAGGTCAAGCTGTTGCTGTTTCGACGTAACCGGAGCATCCTCCGATGACGCAAACGCAAATCCGAAGCCACCCGATGTAATACTAAAGAGAGAGAGAGAAAGAGAGAGAAAGGGGAAGAGAGAGAGAGAGGGATGGGGGAGGGTAGAGGGAAAGAGGGAATTATACGCCCAGTTTTAACTTGATTCCGTTAATGCCCGTTGATCACGTTACCACGAGAGATACCTTCATTGTTTTATCGTAAATACAAAATGCACGAGAGAAAATTATTGATTCATACGATATACATAGATATATAAACATATCATTCTCAATAAGTTAAAAACAATAAGAGTGAGAAAAAGGGAGCTAGAAAATTTTTTTAAAACAAAAAAATTGACAAGTAAAGATTTAATAATCACATTATAGTAACATCGAATCCTTTTACTTCGAAACGTACAAATATATATATATATATGAGGATAAAAAAAGGAAAGAAAATTTCTTAAGAATGATTTTTGATGGGAAAGAAAAAGGAAAGAGAAAAAAAAAAGGATAAAGACAGAGAAAATTACGAGAAAATATTTTATAATTACGTTGCAATGAGACCGAATCGAATGATATTAATAAATGAAGCTAGATATTAACGTCGAAACATGTACCAATTCCAATTAAAATCTAAGATAACGATAGGAGAAAACGTGTGTTCAAGAGAGAAGAAAAGAAATAAAAAGAGAGAGAGAGAAAAGATAGAGAATCTTTTCAGAAGGAATTAAAGGAAGAAAAAGAAAAAGGAAAAGGAAAAGGAAAGAAAAAAGAAAAACACAAGTATAAGTAAAGATTTAATAATCATTGAAGTGGTATAGAATGAAATTAACGCAGAGTACGATATAACTTGGAAAGCTAGTCCCTATAGTTAACTTCGTAATATCCCCATAGAGAGATGGATCCCCTTACCCTTTCTGAACCATCGTCAATATATCGCCGATCATATATCCATTTTGTCTGTACGCGTAGTAGAGACTATAAAGGGAAAGAGGGAAAGGGGTTTAGGGTAGTGGTGTAGTAATAGTAGTGGTAGTAAAGTAGTATAGTAATAGTAATAGTAGTAGTAGTAGTAGTAGTAGTAGTCTATAGACGTGCATCACAGCCGGCCTGCAATTAGCATATCCTGGGCGCTGCACCATGCGGGAAACCGTACACTCTGCACGTGCACACGTGCACACGTGCGTGCGTGCGTGCGTGAGTGCACTCTGCGTATGCGTTCGCCATCACCCTGTATGTTACTCGCTCACTCTGCGTGAGATGCATAATGCATCGTCCCGCTACTGCTTTTGCTGCTCCTGCTGTTACTGCTGCTGCTGCTGCTGTTGCTGATGTTGTTGTTGTTGTTGGAAAAGAAGAGAAGGGAGATAGAAAGAGAGAGAGAGAGACGAATAAAGAGAGAGAGAGAGAGAAAAAGAGATAGACAGATAGGCAGACAGAAAAGGAAACTCTTTCGATTAGAGAGAAAGAAAGAGAGAGAGAGAGAGAATGGTTAAATCGATAAAGATGAATAAAGAGCGTAGAAGAGTGAGAAAGAAGGAAAGGTGCGTGCAATGTCGTTTCACCAGATGCCAGATGAGAGAAGAATAAGAGGAGGGAAGAGGGGTAGGAGGAAGGAGGGAGGAGGAGGAGGAGGAGGAGGAGGAGGAAGAAACGTTCGGATGAAACGAGGGCAAAAGTTGTATAACTCGATGAACAAAACCAGTCTAAGATCATTGTCCTTTGCGGTTATCTCTGCTTCTCTTGTACTTTCTTTCGAAATTGAACAGCAGAACAGATTTAACAGTGAAGTAAAAATATGATATCGAACATTTAACGAAAAATATTGTCACTGTTGTACAAAGAGAATTTCAATAATCGTTATACCGTGTATATACGGGTATATCATTAATTATTAATCCTTCGATCGATGATAATTAATTTTGTTTGGAAATACTTCGATCGTAATATAGATTTTCTGACCATGTTTGGTATTTAACGAGGTAAAATCGAAGTTTCTCCTTGACGAGGAATTTCCAACAAAGTTCGAGTTGAGAACGTTCTTTCAACATAGTTGCAATATGGTGACAAATAATGAAAGGACGAAAGACAAAGGAAAGATTTCTTTTCTTTTCTTTTCTTCTTGTATATTTTTTTTTTTTCTTCTTGAGAATGAGAGGATTAAGAAAATCCTTGATTGATTTGACTCGGATAAGCTATAAGCGTGTTAATTATTTACGTATTATTAATTCGTTCGTTCGTTATTTGATCTCTCATAAATGTCCAACAATAGCAGCAGTACGATGTGTTGCAGTAAATCAATATACCTAACTATTAAATTTTAACGCTTTATATTTTGATCATTCGTTTCATCCGTCTCGTTAACAAAACCCGCAGCGCGAGATATCATCGTTGGATTCGTGAAAATAAAATGACCCATTGGCTGGCTAGTAAACGATCGAACGAAACGCTCCCACCCAGTACGTACCTACCTACCTACCTACCTATCTACCTACCTACCCACCCACCTATTCACCTACCCTACCACTCTACCTCCTGTTAGTAACCCCTATTAAACCACGTGTATCGACGATTCATCGATAATTTAAATTCAATCTACCTTTGACAAATTTGATTTTGATCGTTTGAAGTTGATTAGTGAAATCGAATATATCTTGTAAAATATTTTGGTGCATAGGGAAGGGAACAAAATAAGAGAGGGAGAAAAAGAGAGAGAGAGAAATAGAGTAAAAAAGAAAAAGCAAAATTTACAAGGTAATTTCATTATTGACAATGTTGGAGGAGTCAAAGGTGTTGGAAAAGGCCAGTTAAACGTCCAAAGTCGGCTTGAATCTAAAGGAAGTGAAAGAAAGAGAGAAAGAGACAGAGAAAAGAGATTTAAAAAAAATAAGAGGGAAAGAAGAAAAAAGAAGAAGAAGAAGAAGAAGAAGAGAAAGAGAAAGAGAAAGAGAAAGAGAAAGAGAAAGAAGAGGAAGAGTGAGAGAAAGAGTACCGTCAATTCCGCTTTGTAAAATGGGTCGACTAATTACGAGGTGAAGATCGAAGAGCCTTTGTCGGTTCGTCGAGGACGAGAATAAAGAGAGACGGAGAGAGACAGACAGAGAAGTTGTGAATTAGTAAGAGAGAGAGAGAGAGAAAAAGAAAGAGAAAGGGAGAGGAAAAAAGAGAAAAAAAATAAAGAGGAAAGAAAGAGAAAGACAGAAGAGGTAGAAAACGGTCGTAGGAGACGACGAAACGTTGCCGTAAAGTCGCCAAGTACGATTTTATTTTTTCTTTCGTGAAAAACTGCAGCATCCACTACCCCTGCGGCTTGCTTACATCTTTCTCTCTCTTTCTCTCTCTTTCTCTCACTCTCAATTTCTCCTCTCCTCGTCTTTTAATACGATTCAAGCGGAGATTGTAATTACAGGGGCTTACAAATTAAATCGTTTAGCGACTCGTCGAAAGCTTCTCTCTCTCTCTCTCTCTCTCTCTCTGTCTCTCTCTCTCTCTCTCTCTCTCTCTCTCTTTTAATCTCTCTTTCTCTCTCTCTCTCTCTCTCTCTGTTTCTCTCTCGATTTCTGATCTATCGTTCTCCGCTCGGATTTACTCAGATTATTTTCCGTCTGCAGAGGAAATTTTCTGTTTTTCTCCCCTTCTCTCTTTCACTCTTTCTTTTCTTTTCTTTTCTTTCTTTTCTTTTCTTTTCTTTCTGTCTTTCTTCTTTCTTTTTTTATCTATCCCTCTTTCTATCTCACACTCAGCATCTCTTTTTTTTTCTTTTTGTTTTTCTCTATCTTCTTCTTCTTCTTCTTCTTCCTTTTTTTTTTATCTGGAGCCCATAATTTAATAACTAATTAGTCACCTTACCTTATAATTAATTAAAATCACTTTAAAGTTTTAGTAGACGATAAATAATTTCTATTGTTTTCCTTAGGAAAAATCCTTCAATGAAATTATCTTCTTTAATTTATTATTCTCTTTCATTATTACGTACTTGTATTATTATTATTATTACTATTATTATTACTATCATCATCATTAATATCATTATTAATTATCAGATATTTATTTCTCGTCTCTCCTTTTTTATTTTGATAAATAATACAGACGATTGGAATAAAAACATTTTCTTTTCTCTTTTAAAATCGGAACGATGAAAGTGAGATAAATAAAAAATGATGGATAAGGAAAATGTCAAATTAGTAACTGGAAGTTCGAATTCGTAATTTTCAGAGGAAAAAAAATAATAAATGGCCATGGCGTCTTCCTTTTCCATCTTTGTCTGTTTTTTTTCTTTTTGCTTTTATACCATCTACGTTTCCGTTAACGTTCGTTCTCTCTTTCTCTCTTTTTCCTCACTTACCCCTTTACCCACCCAACCCCCCTTTCTCTGTCTCTCTCTATCTCGTATGTACTCTATGTACGAGTTTCCATGACGACAAGGACACCCCGTTTAGGTAGAGGCGACATGCGCGCCCTGAAAGAACCTTCGCTTCGATCGCCACCACCCTACTCGATATTTCGATTTTTTTCCCGCCTTGTTTCCTCTGACATTTCGAATTTTCTCTGATATTTCGAGAAAATTTCGATGAGAAAAAATAATGTGAATGAGGGAGAGAAAGAGAGATTTTTTGTTTCCAACTTGGCAAACAATTCTTCATATATTTTTATACTTATATCTTAATATTTATCTTTTTATATTTATTGAAAAATATTAATATTAAATTCAATTAGCGATTTGTAATTAATTAAGATAGAAATTTCGTATTAAACGTTTTAGCATCTAGATCGTTGATATTTATCATCAGACATTTTCAAATAATTCCCGCAAAAACGAAATATCATAATTATGACATCGTTGATAGGAAAATTGATCCCATACAATTATAAACTATATATATAAATTATTCGTTAATTTCGTTCGTTCATATATACAAACGAACCACCATACGCCACACGAGAATTTATTTAATTACGATCTAAATCTCCAAGTCAATCGCAAAAATTATTTATTTCGGTATCTCTATCGTGTCGATTGTGAATTATTGGCTAAATAATAAATTTATCTTTTTATCCTCTTTCGATTTTTACTTTTCATTGTTTTCCTTTTTTTTTTTTCTTTTCTATACAATATTCTCTTCCAATTCCTCCCCAACTAAAACTCCTTCTTATAAAACAGCTGACAGGTAGGAAAATTGTAGTAGAGAAATTTAGATGCAAAAAATAAATACAAACAGAATAAAAACCATAACATTTGCGGCGACGAATCGAAAGTTAAGTTTAAAATTGCATACCATCGTAATGTTTAATCCTAGAAACACTAGGGGAACCGGTTTTCTATGAGAAATGTGTGTACGTGTTTGAAAATAATGTTACCACTACTAATACCAATACTAATAGTAATACTACATCATCACACACCACTACTCTCACACTTTCCTCGTGGTTTCGTTGTATCCATCCCGCTTTCGACCACTTGTTTCGCTCGGCTCGTCAATTTCAGGAAATCCAATATTAAGTTTCCATGAAACAATTGCACCGTGAAAATACGGGTGCAATTAAAGTTGCAGAAAAGTTTTGCGATTAACGCATTATAAAATAGATACTAGAAAATATATTCTATATAATTCTATATAAATATATACACATATATACATACTACATACTCGAAGCTTTAACATACGTATACAAACGAATGAAATATAATCCAATAATAGTTAATAATCATACGATATAGACTTTGCAACGGAGTGATTCAACTTTTCAGTAAATTACTCGAAAGGGTTGAGAGTTGTATTGAGAGAAAAGAAAAAAAAGGGGAGAAAAAGAAAAAAGAAAAAAAAATAGAGAGAGATAATCGTTCGTTCGTTCGTTCGTTCGTTCGGAATAAAGTAAAAAGAAAGAAAAGAAAAAAGATAATCGTTGGAAATTAGAAAAATCATACGTTGATTCGTAATTACGCTTAATAATTAATGATCAAAGAAATAAAGTACTCCTCGAGAGGATATCGTTCGTAATCGGCTTGAACAATTCTTTCTACCGCGTTATGGAAAAGTCGACGAGTAAATAAAAATATATAGAAAACAAGAGAGAAAGAAAAAAAGAGAGAAGAGAGAGAGAGAGAGAGAGAAAGAGAGATAAATATAAAAATAGAAAAACAAAAATTTGCGAGGAAGAGTTGAAAGGATAGAAAGAGATAGATAGATAGATAGAGAAAGAAATCGATAAAACGATTAAACGAAATCGAAAACTCGTGAAAGATCCTTTCGTTTTTTTCTCTCTCTTTTTTTATCACTACTTCGTAATATTTTTTTTTCTTTTTTGGAAATAAAAATATTCATTCAACGTTCCGAAACGATCGAAGAAAATTGAATTTTTCGATTTCACTGTATAATTCAAAGAAGACTTCGTATGTGATAATTTCTTATTCTTCGTTGTCGTCGTCGTTGTTGTCGTTGTCGTCGTCATCGTCTTCGTCGTTAGGACAGTGAGAAGAAACACACATACGAGGTACGGTTCGGGCAGGGCCGAAAGTACAAAAATAGCTACCAATGAGAACTCAGCAAGCGTCGCTTTGGCTTATTCAGGGCTATGGCCCAGGTCACCGCAGTTCGCCTTCTCCAACAACTTTAACGTTCGTCCCTTTTTCTTTTTCTTTTCTTTCTTTTTTTTTCTTTTTCGAAAAGAAACAGAAAGAGAAACAGAGAGAGAGAGAGAGAGAGAGAGAGAGAGAGAGAGAGAAGAAAGAGATAGAGACAGAGAGATAGAGAAAAAGAAAGAAAAAAGAAGGATCGTGATTTTTCGAAAGAAAATTTTTCCAGGACGACGTCTCGACGATAAAAGCTGATCGATATAATCTCGAACTCGAACGGTACTCCGATCGACTGACCCAGATAATATATAACCCGAACGTTCGATTTAATCGTCATTTAACGCAAATCATTAGATAGGATCGATTTTCGACGGTAATTAATTAATAAGTTATAATATATTCGAATGGGAGTACGAATCAGGATAGAAAGGTTCAATTCATTGTATCATCTAGATCGCTATAATATTATCGATCGATTAAATCATCGATCAAAAGATAATATTTAAAATTATTGATTCAGCAAATTAATCGTTTAAGAAACTCGAAAATTGCCTTTCCTTGATCTACTCGAGTTGTTCGATTCGATTCGATCTTTACTATCTTCGTCGGTACGGTCCTTCTCTATTCAACATTGTTCTTCCCCAATTGACCTTGAACCTTACATCCTTAACGGAGCGCGTTGCACGCGCACCTGTACTCCGGACTCCTCTCTAATTAAAACCGACACCGGGCGTCGTTCTCCGATCTATCGTTCCTTATATTATCCATCTACAAGCTCCATTAACTTTTGCTTCATCCGGTTAATTTCGTTTCCTTCGTTTCTTATGGTTCAATGACCTTTCGAATATATCTTGAATTTTACATATATTACAAAATGCAGAAAAATTATAATAAATGATAACGTACTTCGTTTTTTATTTAAAAAAATAAAAAAAAAGGAGAGAGAACGAAAAAAAAATACGATGAAATCTTGAAAAATGATTTTTAAAGAGGACCGATTGAGAGTTCGTTTTTACGACACTTGTAAAAAAAAAAGAAAAGAAAAAAAAAGAAAAGAAAAAGAAAAGAAAAGGATAAATAAATAAAAAGAAAGTTTTTAGGTTTGTACTGCAGTTTTACAATCTGAAGAAGAAAAGTAAAAAAAGAAACGGAAAGAAAAGATTATTCGTCGATTATTTAAAATGACATTTGACTCTATCAAGGAACTTCACGATAACAGTATCAGAAAAAATATTCTCTAATGTTTAACGAAGAAATTTGATAAGATTTAATATAGGAACGATATAATATTCAGTCTATTTCATAGTTTGTATTTTCGAACGTAGAACGACGAATTGATTGCTCGAAGGAAGTAAAATCGATCGAGCGATACCGTATGGTCGAGCTCAGATGAAATATACGATGTAAAAGTATCAACGAGTATTTTTCTACCTGCGTTCAATCGATTTTACGATAATCCGACTTTTACGAGAGGACGTTACAGGATAGTTCCCTTTTCGCTTTAATATGTCCTTTCAAATACCTCTCGAATTATCCATTTTCTATTTTTCTTTTTCATCTGCTTCTCTCTCTCTCTCTCTCTCTCTCTTTCTATTTCTCTATCTTTCTATCGGACAGTTCGACGACGTTAGGAAAACTACCGCAACTCGTCGATTAATCACGAAACACAAATATACACAGGAAGGGCTTAAAGGTTGGTATCACTGATGATAGTAAAACCAACCTGTGTTCCGCGGTTAGTTGTAGATAAACAGAGTATAAACTTCAGAAACGATAAGAATAATACGAGCATAAAATCAACATACGATTTCGAAACTACGATTTAGAAATTTCCTTGATTATTAATGAACCTCATCAAGAAAAATATTCACAAAAATTCCAAATTAGAAATTCTATTCGTTCCAATTACAAGTACCAGTTTCGTACGCGTAATAAACAATTCAAATATTCGATCGGATCAATTGGAAAATTTAGAAAATGTGCAGGTGTAAGAGAAAGATACATACATACGTATGTACGTACGTACGTACGAATATACATACACGTGGAGGCTATTATCTCGAAAGAAAATAAACGAGTTTGCTGGTTGAGAAAAGGTTGCTTCGAGAATTTCAAGTGGAGTATAGCTGACTTGAGAGAAAAAAAAAGGAAAAGAAGGGGAAAAAATGAAAAAAAAGAAAAGAGAGAAAGAGAGAGAAGAAAAAAAAGGAAGGAAGATCCTTTTGCTGAAAAACTATAAAGGAAGAAAGAGAGGTAGTAGCAGAAGTAGTGGTGTAGTATTAGTAGTAGTAGTAGTAGTGTAGTAATGGTGTAGTAAGATGAGAAAGAAAGAGAGAAAGAAAGAGAGAAAGAGATAAAGCGAAAGGAAAGTAATACGAGGGCCAGCTGGTCCCGAAGGTAGGCTTCCGTTTTCACCACCACCTCCAGCAACTACTACCACCACTACAGTATTACTACCACCACCAGCACCACCATCATCACCACCACCATCAACACCACCACCAGCTGCTCATCTTTCGCGAGGTGGCACAAAGGACTCGATCGAGTTCGAAAGGAAGTTTCCATGCAACGTCGAACGTGGGAGGGACCACCTTCGAACCGACCACAAAAGAGGTACCACCTTTCTTGACTAGCATTCTTGGCTACCTGTGCATCAGCACGATTGCCAGGTGCTCTTCAATACCTTACCTTTTTCTTTTTATTAGGATATGAACCCTAAGGAATATATTGTAGAGAAAAGAAAGAAAGAAGGAAAGAGAACGAGAGAAAGGGAAAGAAAGATAAATCAGATATTTATATCCTTGCATTACCTGCGATCTAACAATAAGTCGAAGCTTCGTTTATGTGTTTACTTTTATTTGTCTAAACGATTTCTCTATATTTCAATACGTGAAAGAGAAGAAAAGAAGGAGAGAGATGTTAAGATTGTTCATAAAATTTTCATTGTTTAGAAAATTGTTATGTCCAAGATGATTTATAAAAGAATTTCCAACGATGTGTGTGTGTGTGTGTATATATACTTTCTAAAATAAAGTTAACAATCGTAAGATGGACCTCGTAGCTTTTCAGGTAGAAAATTAAAGAATTTTGAGGATTAGAGATAATCCGAGATTTTTATTCTTCCATAATATCAACGTGATTTATGATGAAATATTATATAGAAAAGAACGTTGTATTAGTTTCTATGGTTAGAAAGTTGCCAAATTAAAAGATGCGTTCGTATTTTTTGGATTCCTTTTCTTTCTTTCTTTCTTTTTTTTTTCTATCTTCCCTTTGTAAAAGTACCTACAAAATGAAGGAAGAAAGGAGCAGTTGGGCATGAATTCGTGCGAAAATACAGTTACGCTCTCGCGAACTTTCGAAAGATAACGGGCGACCTTATCTCGAGAGGAAGACGGCCACGTGTGTTGAACGTATAGAGTATATACATGCATATATATATATATATATATATATATATATACATATATATAT